>NC_057807.1:287776350-287776911 GCF_018294505.1 Triticum aestivum
CGAACATGTGAGGATGAAGAGGATAAAAAAAGAAGAGGAAGAAGAAAAAAAGAGGAGAAGAAAGAATAGAGGAGTTCTTCTCCTGTATTTTTCCTTCTCCTCTTTTTTTCTTCTTCTTCCTCTTTTTTTTATCGGGAACGAGGGTCGGCGAGGGTCGCCGATGGGTCGAGTGTCGAGACGGTGTCGACGGTCGCCGAGGGTTCGAGGGTCGAGAGGGGGTCTACGGTCGCCGAGGGGTCGAGGGTCGTCAAACATGAGAGGATGAAGAGGATAAAAAAAGAAGAGGAAGAAAAAAAAGAGAAGAAGAAAGAATAGAGGAGTTCTTCTCCTCTTTTTTTTCTTCTTCTTCTTCCTCTTTTTTTTATCGGGAACGAGGGTCGTCGAGGGTCGCCGAGCAGTAGAGGAAGAAGAGGATAAAAAAAGAAGAGGAAGAAGAAAAAAAGAGGAGTAAAAGAGGAGTTCTTCTCCTCTATTCTTTCTTCTCCTCTTTTTATACTTCTTCTTCCTCTTTTTTTTATCGGTAACGAGGGTCATCGAGGGTCGCCGAGGGGTCGAGGGTCG
>NC_057807.1:287776921-287785394 GCF_018294505.1 Triticum aestivum
CCTGGCATATACCGGAAATCAGAGTCCCGAAATAGACCAGATCTGACTCGCATAATGGTCATCATAGAGTAGGCGGCGTCCTGCACAGCCATCTCAATAGTAACCCCGAGACCATAGGAGCAGTGAAGGGGCTCGGTGGATCCAGGATAAGATGGAAATATCCTGACAGTGCATAGATACTGGCTTTGATTAAAGTCCCGAAATTGCTCTTCGACCGTGTACTCAGGATACCAGCGGTATCCAGCCTCAGTCATTACCCTGACCAACTTGGCAGTATGGCCGGGTACATCTAGGCATCGAGTCAGGCGAACCACTTGATTGGGGTCGCGAGTGGCCATCTGAAAGCACAATCATAATGCAAAGGCATTAGAATTTCTAGCAAAATTTCGGCAGCATAACAGCTGTAAATGCTCAAGAAGGATTTTGAGACATTTGACAAAGGATTACATACACACTCAACATCATCATATCCAGGTTCTGAATCCATTCTAACAACATAATGTGGTAGTAGAACTGAACTAGGCTTGTATCCAACACACTTATAAGGTACTACTGATTAGTAACACGTGATCCTGATAGAGAGAATAGATCCTAATTCCTTAACCCCCGGTGGAAGAATGGACTGACTCAGATCAGAATGTCATAAGATAGAGGAGTAAAAGAGCCTTACGTTCCAACCCACAAACAATTCCCCTACATATAACTAAAGAATTTCTAGACTCAACATCGACCAGTTTGGCTTGGAGAACCTATAGGCAGTCCGGCTCTGATGCCAACGCTGTCAGGACCCCGACTCGATGTCACATCGATCTAGCCGGTAACACCTCATATCACTTTGCGGCCTCACGCACGGTATCCCCACGGGTGTCGCCTTACCTTTGCCCGGGACCGTTTGCGCCTTTTGGCTCACGTATATGATAGTGTCGCTAGCATCCATATGATAAGGAGCCCGGGCTGACATGACTAGTCGTAAACCCAAAGTGGCACAGACTTACAGGGACAGGCATCCATGACCCAGCTTCGAACGTGTCAGTCATCAGCAAGTGGGTCCGGGCTGTAGCACTGGGCTAGCAGGACTCTGGTAAACCGGGCTGTAGTGGGCTAACAGGACTCCGGTACTCAAAGTGTGACATTTCCCCGAAGGGACAGACACAGGAACGAAGAAGGACACATGCCGGCCAGCCTAAGTGTTCCAGAGCAGTAGCAAGCTACCATGGCTCAGCGGTAACACTAGGAGACATTTCCCGGTAAGAGAGGCTACTAAAGATAAACAACTAGATAGTCAGATCCCACACATACCAAGCATTTCAATCATACACACAATATGCTCGATATGTGCAAATACAACGAAGCATCACAACATGACTCTACGACACAAGTACTTTATTTAAGGCTCAGGGAGCCATACATAACATACACAAAGGTACGGGTCTCATGACCCAACATTCAAGTCATACAGTCATACAAACCAGCAGCGGAAGTAACTTGTCTGAGTACAGACAACTAGTAAAATAAAAGAGGCTTGGAAAGCCTAGCTATACTACGTGGTCCTTCACAAGCTCAGGGTCACCACCTGGGTCTTTAGCCTACTCGTTGATGTCAACGTCTACATAGAACCCATCAGAAGGGGTTGCAGCGTCTTTTGTAAAATGTAAATTATAGCAACATGAGTACAAAGGGTACTCAGCAAGACTTACATCAGATCCTACATACATGCATATTATCAAGAAGGGTTGGTGGAGTTATTGCAGCAAGCCAGCTTTGACTCTTGGCTAGACTAACCTACGATACTCCAACTTGAAATGGTTTTGCGCACACAAGTCCACTACTCACCAATTCAATACACTACCGAGGATCCGCCTCCGTCTTCCTACGGAAGAGCCATCCTCGGCACTCACACTTATCTTGAGGCTTTTAGTAGTTTCCATTTACTTGTCTATGAACTGTATAGGCAACCAAGTAGTCCTTTACCGCGGACGCGGCTATTCGAATAGATCATGTTAACCCTGCAGGGGTGTACTTCTTCATACATGTTTCCACCACTTAGCGTCTGCACACGACATGTGCTCGGCAGACTTCAAGCGAAAGCCGACGTGGGTGTAGACCACGACCTACCTAAACACTTAAGCCTCTAGTCCAGGTTTATCGCCTATCCAGGTTCCATCCGCAGGGAGTCCGGCCGAGGTTTCCCATACGGCCCCGAACGATGTGAACAGGGTTCCCGAGATACCAAACGGGTATTCGGTACACCCGGCCACGTACCTACCGCGTCACAGCCCACCCCTACGGTCAGCGCTGTCCACGGCCTCCAGTAGACTACAAACACCAGAAACTACTTGCAACTCCTGGACAGAGAGCTAGGGTGAATAAGAAGTCGAGCGGGGTCATATTTCAGGGCCCAATGCATGGTAGTAGCTGTATCTTAAATCACACATACAGATCTCAGTGCTTAAGATCGGCTTCAATGAAACAACCCACCATGTACTCCTACATGGCCTCTCATCGATACCTTTACCAAATCGTGTTCACCACACCACTCTCATTACCGACATAATCATTTCACTCTAGCCCATCACCCAGATGAACCAGACCTGACACGACTCTAAGCATAGCAGGCATAGCAAGGTAGGAACAACACATACATATGGCTCACTCAACTCCTACACATGCTAGTGGGTTTCATCTAGTTACTGTGGCAATGACAGGTCATGCAGAGGAAATGGGTTCAACTACCGTAGCACACAGCAGTTTGAAACGCGTTGTCTTAATGCAGTAAAAGAGAGCAGGAGCGAGAACATGGGATTGTATCGATATGATCAAATGGTTGGTTGCTTGCCTGTTTGTTCGATGCACTGATACGGTTCTTTGTTAGGGTAATCACGGTACTCCTCGGAGGCAGAACCTGTCGCAAAGGACACCGATACACAACCATCACCAAACAATGTGCAACAATATGATGCATGCATGAAACATGGCAATATGAGTGTGTTGGGCTAATGCAACTAAAACCAGAAGGGTTTGAACAAATTTGAATCAAAGATTCAAATTTCAAACTCAAACATGGCCTTTTAAAGTGCTTTTCCTTATTCTGCTTAAACATCAATTTAACTTGTTTGATCATGCATGAAAATAGTACAGATGGATAGATTGAATTTTTCTGATCATTTTTCATATATAATTTGTCCAATTTGGAGTTACAGAATAAAAGTTATGAATTTTTGAAGTTTAAATAATATTCTGGAATTTCCTGATTTAAATTAAGTCCAGAAATATAAATATTGCGCCAGCATGACGTCAGCATGACGTCAGTGGTCAACTGCGGCTGGCTGGGGTCAAACCTGACGTGTGGGGGCCACACGTCAGTGACAGGGGGGTTTAACAGGGTTAAATTAATCCTAATTAGGAATTAGTGGCGCTGGGGCCCACTGTCAGTGTCAGGGGGGTTGACTAACAGTAATTAGCGCTAATCTAACCAACTAGCCGACGAGGCCCACGCGTCAGTGAACATGGGGGGGTCAAACCCCAGGTCAAACAGGTCAAACCCGCCGGCGACATGACGCCGGCAAGGCCCGAGACGGTGGCGCGATGCGGAAACGCGCTACAGGGCACGGGCGAGGCCGTGCTTGGGCTCGTTGGAGAGCCCTTGCTCCCGCGCGTCGAACGGTGGCCGTGGCTGGGCCTGGGGTGGCCGGAGTCGACGACGGCGAGCTCGGCTGCGGCCGCCGGGGTTCGGTCGTGCACGGAAACGGGGTTGGAGCTCGAAGGCGAGCGAAGCAAGGCGCTAGGGATGCTCTACGGGGCCTTACGAACTTGTTGGACTCGCCGGGGTGACCAAATGGTCACCGGAGCTGCGTCGACGGCGAGCTCGGCGACGGCGGAGGTTCGGCCGTGGTGGGAATGGGGTTACGGTGCGGGAACGAGGGGAAAAGAGGGGGAAATGGTGGCGGAGCTCACCGCGGAGCTGCAGGGATGGTTAGCGGGCTCGGGGACGCGCTGGAGACGGCGAATCGACGGCGATGGTCTCCGGTGGCCGAGGAGGGGAACGGCGACATGGCGGCGATGCAGGGCTTCCGGAGGGGCTTGGCTTGGTGGGGAGGAAGAGGGAGTCGAGGCGGAGCTCCTGAGCTCAGTGGAGGGGCGAGGGATGGCCGGTGACGGCTGCTATGGCGAACGGCGGCGATGGTGGTGTTCGGCCGTGAGAGAGAGAGCGAGGGAGAGGAGGGAGGAACCGAGGGAGAGTGAGAGAGAGCAGGGGGGGCGTGGCGTCGTCCAGGGCATCGAGACGAGGAGGGGAGGGCAGGCAGGCAGGCGAGCAGGTGGCGTGGCACGGTGGCGCGCGCGCGCGCCGGCCACACTCCCCTCCCTCTGTCGGGACGAAGACGACAGAGGAGGGAGACGGGCTGGGCCGCCTACTGGCTGGGCCGGCCAGCTAGCTGGGCTGCACAGGGAGGAGCCCAGGTAAGCTTCTCCCTTTATTTATTTTCTTTTTCTAATTTCTGACATTTGTTTTGATTTAAAAAAATATATTAAATCATTTATTTACCTTATGCCAATTTTTGCAGGAGCTAGATATATTATTCTAGAGCTCCTTTATAATTGGCATAATATTTGGACATATATTAATATATATAACTAATATATTTCCAAAGCAAATATTTATGCATTAATTCCAAATGCCCAAAATAAATACCTATGAGCTCTTAAAAATATTGGTTTGATTGTTATCTCTGTCCAATATTTTCAGAGAGCAACATGAGCATTTTCTTGGACCCTTTTGGAGAAATTTTTATTTGGATCATTTTCAAAAATGATTCTGAGGGTTTCACAAATCCCCATTTCAAATTAAATGGAATTTTAAACATGATGCACACACTCTGATGCATGACTAGCTAGGGTGTGACAACTTGCCATGAACCATAAACTAAAATTGCCATGATACATGCACTTAAAATTGCCATGGTTCATACAAAAAATATTTTTCATGGTCAAAGTACTAGAATTGGCATCATAAAAAAACCAAATTTGCCATGCTCTACAAACTAAAATTGCCACATGGCAACTTTAGTTTAAGCACTATGGCAACTACAGTGTAAACATCATGGCAACTTTTGGGCAAAAAAAATTCATCGAAACATATCAACATGGGGTCTAGTTTTAAAGATCTCGTCGAGACGGATTTAATGGTGAAAACGGATTTTGAATTTGATTTTTTAATTAGGAGATAAACCATTTTTAAGACGAAAACCAAAAAGATTCCTGCTGATGTCATCTGTTCATACGTGGCAAAATGAGTGGTGATGGAGGCGTGTGGGCGATATGCAAGATGCCACACGTGTGGGCATTAGTTTTTACCTTTTTTAAGGAGCGATGCTTTGTGAGCAGACCGAACATAGCTTTGGTAATTGAGGAATAGTGAATCATCCTAGTCCTTCACGTGAGATGAACTTTTAGGCAATAATTGGCCTGGGAACTTGTGCCCTTGTAGGTTTGCCTGTCCGTGTAGCAAACGGATAGTGCAAATTGACTTGCACGACTCGGTCTTTACGCCAGGGAATGGTACTCCATCTAGTCGGATTGGACAATTTTGCCTTCACATAGAAAAATACTCCCTCTATCTTTGTTTATTAAGCCTAAAGACAACTTCTCTTAGACAAAGACACATAGTAATTTGCTCACATTAATTCTTCCATTCTACTCCCAATGCACTCTCTCACATGCATGCAACCAATGAATAAGCACGCATGAAGTCTATTAATTTTCCAGCCATGTCACGAAAACAATGGCTTTCAATGCAACCAATGAAATGGTTGCATGCATGCACCTTATAAAGGGCACATGCTTGTGATGCTGAGAGGCCTAATAAACCCGGATGGAGGGAGTACCAACACAAAACGCCTTGGTTTTGCCTGCTAACGCAGCTGTAAATTTCTTCTGGACTTGTGCATATACACAGCCACACGTAGCAGACGATCACGTGTGCAGATTTAGCTCTTCCCATGATGCCAGGCAAGAGACTTTTCGCCCCAATTGTTCTTCCTCGGGTTAGCTTGACTGCTTCTTCTTCCCCTCTTTTTTCTCTGCTATAATTGTTTGGGGTAAGCGAACTCAAACCATGGCGATGCTTCTCGTGAGCAAAAAGTGCAACAACCTATAATCCCGGACCAGCTCACACCTGGAGGTTTTGCAAGATTGCCAATAACATAGATTGATAAAGACTCTACCGCGGAATCGGTCTCGGCGACTTTACCGCAGTGCACCTACATGTAATTCTAACTTCTTTGCAACTCAAATTTTGCACCCTCAGTCCCAAAATTAATCATGATTCTGATCGTAAAGACAATGAAAATTCTGGCTCCGCCCGAAATTGTTCCGTGCCGGTTCTTCTTCATCTGGTCAATGGCAAGCTTCTCGATCCCTAAATAAATCCCTTCAAGAACTCAACACCACCGTGCGCAGGCTCCATGATGGGCGCCAACTGTCGTGGATTTATCACGGCAGATGTCCTTAGTGTCAGGACTTAGTCGCGAGGTGAACACATCTATGTGGTAGCTTGAGAGGGGTTGAGTGGGACGAGAGACACGAGGTTTTACCCAGGTTCGCCCCCTCACGGTGGAGCTAAAAGCCTACATCTTGCTTCATTGATATTGATGATGATGATGCTCACAATTACAAGGTGCTCTTTTGCTACCTCTATCTCGAGAGCTAGTGACTTGTCTGTCTCAACTTGTGAAACTTGTTGTCCCTCTTGGGGTGCCCTGCCCCTCCTTATATAAGTTGGAGGGGCGGGTTACATGTAGAGTCCTAGTAGGATTAGGACTATTCTATTACAAGTGGAATCCTAGTCTTGCTTCCTTTGTAAGGGAATATACTTATGCCTTTCCTCTTAAGCCGGCCTACCATTATATGAGCCGACCTTCCATGAACCGCCTTCTGGGCCATCGGGTCTTGTCGCTCCTCTGACCCGCCTGCTAGGTCACCAATGAGTCACCAGGCCCGACTGGGTCATCAGTGAGTGGAGAGATCCGGGAGGGTCACTTAGTGAGTCGCCAAGTCAGGGCGGGTCACTAGTGAGTCGCCAAGTCCGTCTGGGTCATACTTCTGGCCGGGTCATACCGCGGGGTATATCCCCGATAGTTCAGATCTAAAATCATGGCACTCAGGCCCAAAGTGACAAGCATTAAGCATGGCAAATTTATAGCAATGTCAATCTCAAAACATAGTGGATACTAGGGATCAAGCCCTAACAAAACTAGAGGGATGCAAAGTCTTATCATTTTTCTTCTTCTTCTTCTTCTTTTTAGAAGGACTACGTGCATCACTATTAGCTCTTTGAGAGTCTTGTTCAATTCTTTTTGGGTGTCCATCAGGATAAAGTGGTTCCTGAGTCATTTTACCTCCTCTAGTTACTACTCTAAAAGCAAAGTCATGTATGTTATTTTTAATTTCATCAAGCAATTCTCTTTGAGATTTAGCAACTTGTTCTAATTGAGTTTGAACCATAGAAGCATGCTTTCCCACACCTCTAACATCATTTGAGATTCTAAATAACAAGTCACTTAAGCAAGCAATCGTATCAGAATTGTATTTCAATTGTTTCATAACATTTGCATTGAAGTGATCTTGCTTTCTAATATAATTCTCAAACTCATAAAAGCATTGACTAGGATGCATATTGTGAGGATTATCATTATCATTGAATTTCATTAGAGAAATTACCTCTACCACCTTAGGCAGTGGTAGTGTATTAAGCCCATGTATTTCTTCAATAGGAGGTAAATTTTTAACATTCTCAGCTTTAATACCTTTTTCCTTCATAGATTTCTTTGCCTCTTGCATATCTTCGGGACTGAGATATAATATACCCCTCTTCTTTGGAGTGGTTTTAGGCGGTGGTTCATGAAGAGTCCAATCATCATAATTTTTCAATATGTTATTCAATAATTCTTCAGCTTGCCCAATAGTTCGTTCCCTGAAAACACAACCAGCACACACTACAAAAAAAAGACACATCCGTGACATTTTGGGCTGAACGAAATTTTTTTCTGTCATACTTATGACACTTCTATAATGATGATTGTGAAAAAACCCGGTATCATCATAGATGTAGTGGGCTCCTACTTCTATGACAAAAAATCATGACAGAAAATGGGCTTTTCGTCCTGGGCGGGCCGGAGACGCAGCTGCATGACATTCTTTGGGCCGTCCATGACGGAAAAAACCGTGGTAGAAGCGAGGGCGAGGAAAATTTTGGGGAGTTCCCGGTTACGGTGGGTGGTCGGGGGCCGAGTGATGCGCGTTTCTCTCGTACACGTACGCGCGTGTGTGCGAGGCGTTGGCTCTAACTGAACCCGAGCGAGGCGTTGGGCTCTAACTGAACCCGAGCGATTGCACTGCAGGCTACGCGTTACTGAACCCGAGCGATCGATCGATGGCTATTAACTGAACCTGATTGAGCGATTCCTTCGGTACTGCT
>NC_057807.1:287785746-287935693 GCF_018294505.1 Triticum aestivum
GGCATTGCCTCGATCGAGCCGGTTGGGGCTGGATGAATAGGACCCCGTGGAGTGGAGGGCTGGATGAACAGGATGACCCCGTGGAGGGCTGGATGAACAGTAGACGGTGGAGGGGTGCCCGTGGAGGGGTGGTTGAATAGTAGCTGGTGGAGTAGCGCGCGGTGGAGGCTGGATGAACAGGAGCCCGTGGAGGCTGGAGGAGGTCGATGGTAGCCCGTGGAGGCTGGAGGAGGTCGACGGTGGAGATGAATAGTATCCCATGGAGTCCTGTTTTGCGGTACGCCACACCCCTCCCAATGAACAGGACCCCCGTTTCGACCGTAGCGCTCCAACACAAGTCCGTTTCATCCGTTTTGCGATACGCCACACCCCTCCTGATCAACAGGACCCCCGTTTCGACTGTAGCGCTCCAACACAAGTCTGTTTCGTCCGTTTTGTGGTACACCACACCCCTCCCGATCAACAGGACCCCCATTTCGACCGTAGGAGGTCTGTTTCCTACATTTTACAGTACACCAGACCCCTCCCGATGAACAGGATCCCATTCCGAACGTGGTCGGTCGAACACAAGGCCGTTTCCTCCGTTCTGCGGCACCCCAGGCCTCGTTTCCATCGCCTGTTCCATCCAAGCCCTCCCAATGAACACGACGACGCATTCCGTTCTGACCCAGTCGGTTGGCTCAATATGAACACGACGACGATGTTTCTCCGTTCCGACCCAGCCATGTACACGAGCCCTGGCCATACGTATGCGCGAGTAGGCGTTCGAGACCCCACCCATACGTACACATACGTGGCCGTATTTTCTTTCTTCCATGCTGGCCGTTGTACATATGTGTACATGCTACGTGCGCGCCTCTACTACGACACGTACGCGCCTCTACTACGACACGTGCGCGCCTCTACATCGACCAGTATATATGTACGTACACGTTCGCGACCAGAATGACAGCGCTACGTATGCTTCGACCAGCTGGGTCCCGACTGTTAGGCACTTCCTTGCGTGCGAAGATGTAGCTGGTGGGTCCCAGCAGTCAAGGGGGCGAATCGTTTTTTTTTGCCCGGACGCACTTCCTTGCATGCGAAGGTGTAGCTGGTGGGTCCCAGCAGTCAGGGGGGAGACATTTTTTCGCGAAATATGGTGGCCTGTTCGGTGGGTCCCTGCTGTCAGGTGGAGGAATAATTATTTTGCGCGTAATAAGGAGGCACTTCCTTGCGGCCACCATGGACCCAGCTGTCAGCCTCTCCATGCACAGTACTCTTCCGATGGAAGTCGGTCGTTGACCACATTGACCACGCCTCACCGAGAGCACCACGGCAGTGGACGACGGCGAGGCCTAGGAAGGGGACGACACGGAACCGAGGAAGACGCAGCAGTGGATGCCCACACGAAGAGGAGTACGAGGGTTCACTGGTTCGGCTGCGATGTGAGGCTGTCGTCGCCGCAAAATAACAGGGGATGTCGGTGAGTAGAGGGATGGCCTGGCTAGTGGTGGGAGTAGTAGGAGTGGTGAGGCCTCCACGGTATCACAGCCAGCTACGGGAGGCAGGAGCATGCGGCACGACAGGCGCTGCTTTGGGCAGCTGGAGAACGAAGACCAGAGGTTGAAGAAGCACTACGGCCGTTGGATGGACATCGTACGGTCACTGGAGTATTGACTAAGTTGACAAAGCCCTCCATCCCCATCAACTTAGTATGCCCACAAGTCAGCCTGCCACTATACTGGGTCCCAGCTAGCAGGGGGAGTATTCATTTTTTCGCATAATAAGGAGGCACTTCCTTGCTTGCGAAGATATAACTGGTGGGTCCAAGCTGTCAGTGGCGGTAACGTTTTTTTCGCGAAATACAGAGGCCCTTTCAGTGGGTCCCAGATGTCAGGTGGAGGAATCATTATTTTGCGCGTAATAAGGAGGCATTTCCTTGCATGCGGCCGTGGACCCAGTTGTCAGCCTCTCCACGTACAGTCCACTTCAGATGCATGTGAGTCATTGACCATGTTGACCAGGCTGTGCCGAGAGCACCAGGGCGGTGGATGACGGCGAGGCCTAGGAAGGGAACAACACGGAGGCAGGGAAGACTCGGTAGTTGTTTCCCACGCGGAGGGGAGTACGACTGTATGAGGGTTTACTGGTTTGTCTGTCGTCGCCGAAGAATAACATCAGGTGTGGGTGAGTAGAGGGATGGCTAGGCCAGCGATGGGAGTATGATGGGGTGGTGAGGCCTGCGCGGCAGCACAGCCGGCCGCGGGGAGGAGGGAGCAGGCAGTCCCGTCGGTGCTTGTTTGAGCGGCTGGAGCAGGAAGAGCAGAGATTGAAGAAGCACGATGGTCGTTGGATGGAAATCCAACAGTCACTGCTTGTGCGTCAACCTATTTTTAGGAAAGCCTCAAATCTGTGGAAAACAACATACAGCCCATCTGCCATTATTTCTAATAATTTATAGCCCATTTGCTAATTCTTAAGGTTTTTTTGGAGCCCATATTCTTTTTGTTAGCATTACAGCCCATATTGTGGCCACGGTTAAAAAATTATACGAAATTTTGCATATTTCGGTGTGTTCTGAACTGTTTTTAATCCCGAAATTTCGAGTCACATTCAAAATGATTTTAAAAATAAATGTATAGCAATATAAAATCCAACAAATTTTCCACGCATAAAAATAAATGCAATTTAAAATCTCAAAATGAAAAAAAGATATTTGAAACTAATTGACGGTTTGATGTGTTTTAAAAATGTACAGCCCATTTCTCATTACTGATAGGCCATTTTCTCGGCCAGCCGAATGAAGCTCTCCTCGTCTTGAAAGATTTGCAGCCCAACAGGCCTGACAAAGCGACTTACTTGGCAAATCACAAAAAAACTGGGATGTGGCCATGGACCCAGCTGCGGCCGTGAACCCAGCTGTCAGCCTCTCCACGTATAGTACTCTTCCGATGCAAGTCAGTCGTTGACCACATTGACCACGCCACGCCAAGAGCACCAAGGCAGTGGACGAGGCGAGGCCTAGGAAGGGGACGACGCGAAGCCGGGGAAGACGTGACAGTGGTTCCCACGCGGAGAGGAGTACGAGGGTTCACTAGTTTGGCTGCGGCGTGAGGCTGCCGTCACCGCAGAATAACAGGGGGTGTGGGTCAGTAGAGGGATGCCCTGGGCCAGCGGTGGGGATATTAGGGGTGGTGATTCCTACGCGGCATCACAGCCGGCCACAAGAGGCAGGAGCACGCGGCACGACCGGCGCTGCTTTGAGCGGCTGGAGCAAGAAGACCAGAGGTTGAAGAAGCACTACGGTCGTTGGATGGACATCATACGGTCACTGGAGCTAGAATCGTTCATATTGACTAAGTTGACAAAGCCCTCCGTCCTCGTCAACTTAGTAGGCCCACAAGTCAGCCACCCACTATGGTGGGTCCCAGCTAGCAGGGGGTATTCATTTTTTTGTGCATAATAAGGAGGCACTTCCTTGCGTGCGAAGATATAGCTGGTTGGTCTGACCTGTCAGCGGGGGGAACGTTTTTTTCGCGAAATACAGAAGCCCTTCCCACGTACAGTCCACATACAGTGCGTAATAAGGAGGAACTTTCCTTGCGTGCGACCATGGACCTCGTGGGTACCAGCCGTCAGGCTCTCCATGTATAGTCCTCTTCCGATGACTCTCGTATGTTGACCACGCGCGCCGAGCGCACCAAGGCGGTGGACGATGGCGAGGCCCCAGACTAGAATGACTCGGAGATGGAGAAGACGCGGCAGTGGAGTCGCAGACGGAGAGGAGTGGGAAAATTGACTGGTTCGGGTGCAGGGTGGGCCTACACTCGGCAGAGAATAACAGGAGGTGCGGAGTGGAGGGATGGCCTGGCCGTCGGCGGGGTAGCGTTTCACTGAGGAGCGCAAATCAACGCCACTGGACGCCGAAGGCTAGAGCAGGCGGTTCCGGCAGCACTGGGGGAAGAAGACGAGAGATTGAAGAAGAATGCCGGCCATTGGATGTAAATCCAACGCCTTCTTAGGCTTCTACCTACTGGCCCACATGTCAGCTAGTCCACTTGTTTTTAGTCCATTTGGTGGGCTGGGTGAAACAATGATGTAGCATCTATGCAGCCCGTTTAAATCCCATTTGCATTTTTCTCGAAATCCATGGACTTGCTGGGCTGGGTGAAAATATCATGTTGGGCTAGACCGAGAAATGTTATAAAAACATAAACACATGATTGCACGTCTATTACTACATTGGTCAGTAAAATCTTTGCAAGCTTATGTACGCAATCACTAGGAGTTAACTTGCCAAGTTATATATAAACAATTATTATTATTATTTTGTAAGAACTTTCAACTTACGAAATAAAATATCATTTAAATTTGATGAGTTAATAGTACATGGGGTATTATTATTTTTTAGGCTAGACGTGGGACAGTTGAGTTGGTTCTAGGGAAAAGTACTTGGAGAAAACTCAGTTTACATCGAAAAAGAAAGTGGGAGAAAATTCAGAGAACTGCTGGGTCCACCTGAGGAGGGGAATATGTTGGGAGGAAGGAGATTCAAAGCACGACAGCCGAGTGAACTAGTTTTTTTTAATGGGCAAGTGAACTAGTTACATACATAAGCAAATAGCCACTAAAAAAGCAATCAGGTTAATGGGTTCTTAAAATAAATATTTCGGACAAAATAGATAATTACGACACATAGGCTAATGCATGAAACACTCAGATGATAAAGGTGCTTATAAACAGATAAAGCATAACATCTAGACCTTCCTGGCATGCTTGATCATGATGCTGCGGCTGTCCGTGTACTCCTCGGTTACAGGAAGCAGACACGCCCTCATGTCCAAGATCTGCCTGTACATGTCGTAGCATGCGTATGCATCCTTGACTGCGTAGGTTATGTAGGCTAGATTCAGAGGTACCTCCCACGTGTTCAGGTCGTCTTCTTTCATGTTGGCGTATCAGGGGTCGATGATGGTCTCAGCGAGGTCAACCATGGAGTCCTTCTCCTGCCCGTTGCTGATGATCTTGTATTGCTTCTAGATGTCGACAAGCTTGTTGCACCAGATGGCGAATCGTCGCGTTCTTCCTTCTCTCCATTGTAGAGAAGGTGCAATCAGCGCTGCCGATGAAACGGGCGAATGCTCCAGAACCTGGTGCAGCCATAGGACTGAGGCGAGGCAGAGCTTCACCGAGTCCGTATCGTTGGTGTACATCACATTCAACTTGGTGCAGCCATAGGACTAAATGGCGAACTCAAAGGGGAACTCCTTGCTGAGGTCCATATCCAGCAGGCTTACCCCTCGGATCGCCATTGGAGTCTCTTCGAGTGAACGAGTGTGTAGGCGGCGGCAACAGTTCGTTTTCCAGCTCTTGGGGAACTGGATTCAACAGTAAGTTGAGTGTGTATAGGCGACAACAGTTACTACCCCTCCCTTGTCCGCCACACGCCCGGCAGAAGATGCACCCTCGGCGCACTCAAACGCCTCCATTAAGAAACCTACTCCGGCCACGCGTCGGTTCACGAGCGGGTCTGTATTGGTACTGTAATAACAGGAGTTAGTGGTCACTTTACTTAAATTTAATTAGCTTTAATAGAAATTTATACTTAAAACAAGCAATGCATTGTCTCGTTCTATCAGTGCCACATGATCAACATGCACAACAATTAGAATTATTATTCTCATGACGCACACGATCAACACATTTGTCGCACTTTCACAAAGATAATACTACCAAGTTTGAACTGTTTGTTATGGTTGTTGTCCTCTGCATCATCATGCCATGTTTCCCATCTTGCAAGATTCAGAACCAACAAATAAGATACAAATAATAAGTACCACAAAGATGCCTACACATCTCATTGATTCCCAGCTTGCAAGATTTAGAACCAACAAATAAGATTCAAATAATAAGTACAACAAAGATGCCTACACATCTCATTGATTCTCAGCTTGCAAGATTCAGAACCAACCCATTAGAGCCTTTTGATAAAGTGAATATCAGGATTAAATCCATCTTGGCTAGCCATGTCATACAATCGAAGAACTTAGCGAATGCTCCTGACCGCACAACATCTGTAGTTGTGTATTCCTGTTTGCACAGCACAACCAAGGAGACAGGAAAGCATGATTTCGCTTTAATAGTGGCCTCCTTGAACTCAACCTGCAGCTCCACTAGGATGAGGTCTGCCTGGAGTTCCATGATTCAATTCATGCGCCTTTTTCTGTAGTTCACCTGAAATGAAGCAAAGATTGCATCATTCAGCTAGCAAGAAGTACTTGCTCTCATGAGCTGGCAGGTTCTTCTTTAGTAGTTGCACTAAAATTGAGGAACATAAGGTTGGATGTCCGGCTCATGTAAGGTGCAACTATAATTTTCTTATCCTTTTATGCAGTTCCACTAAAATAAAGTGCCATTGTGGTGACAGTGATGGCTCCATCTTGCAAAGGCTAATAAAATGTTGCACAAGATTACCCGCAGAACTTGATGGAGATTTTGGAAACTCCAATCACCATTTTGTGCAGTTCCACCAAAAGTGAGAGATGTTGCCCACATGACATTTTAGTTGAACTGCACAAGACACTCATTCCAAAAAAAGTGTTTTGTGCAGTTCACCAAAAGGTCACAATAGCAACAAGGTGAAATGGATATCCCTATCTGCACAAAAAGATAGAAAGTAAACAGTTGCTGGTCAATAAGAATATATGAAACATATACAAAATGAAAAGAAGCATCTTAATTATGTTCATGGCAATCGCGCAAGGACAGTAGAAATTTTAAAACGTCAGTAATGCTTCATGTTACCAGAAGCATTACGATCAACAATGAGATTCCTCAAATATGGGATTACTTTAATGGTGGCATTGCTTGTTTACCAGACACAGTAAATCAACAGCAGCTAAAGAGTTGGTTTAAGGGCATGGGACCGCGGGGACACCAGGAAACTCAGCAGCATAAAGGAGCAACTTACTTATCATACTGGGGAAAACAGCAGGAGTGCCATTTGTAACATAGTTTAATTGCATCTTATCACTGGAGGCATTAGATTAACAATAACACTGGTTAGACATGTCCCTAAGGTAACAGTGTGATCGCTTCATTTTACATGCGCCCTTACATTAACAAAAGCAAAAGGTTGGTATAAGGACATGCGACAGTGGACGCATCAGCACAATGTACCTACAAGGAGGCATAAAGTGGTGATGCCGAGTTTGTTCATGCTATGTGAGGGCAGCAAACCTAATCTTGGAGACCTTGTACTATGTGAGGGCAGCAAATCTAATCCTGGAGACCTTTTAATATGTGAGGGCAGCAAATCTAATCCTGGAGACCTTTTACTATGTGAGGGCAGCAAATCTAATATTGGAGACCTTTTACTATGTGAGGGCAGCAAATCTAATCCTGGAGACCTTTTACTATGTGAGTGCAGCAAATCTAATCCTGGAGACCTTTTACTATGTGATGGCAGCAAATCTAATCCTGGACATACTCTGTTGACTTGTCCACCAGCCACCACTTTCTATCCTTTTTTCAACCAATAATAGATCTGTTCCTTATCCAGTTTGTACTGCGTTTTCCAATTATTTCCCTTTTCAACCAAGAGATTGGTTGGGTATCCGGCCTCTACTACTTTCACCATATTATTTCCTCTTTGAATCAAGTCCTAGATTCATGCTACAATTTCTCCCCCTTCTTCGTTGTTTGAACAAAGCCCTAGATTCGAATGCATGAAGTAGCATTACCTCTAATAATACTAAAAATTTAGGTGGCTTTGGAAGAGCTGATGGGAGTAGAAAAAGATGCACATGCAGACACGTGGGGAGCTGGGGCAGTAGAGCAAGGCCGCTTTCGAAGAACTTATACCTGAGGGTCGCCGGGATGTCGGCAGCGGCAGGTCGGATCTACGGACAATACGACAGGGAGGAAGAAGGGTCGGAGGACCTCCCGAGCCGGCGCTGTGTCGGAGAGAATGGCATGGGCATAGGATCGGGCCCCTCCGGCAGCTGTGGGTTTCCTCCCTCGGTGGTGATGACCGCGTGAATGATGCACCTTTTAGTCCTCTACACACACCGGCCGAAGGGATCCAGCTGGATCTGTGACCAGCGGTGAGCAGAGAGAAAATGTCGCTACCGCTGTCTTGTTTATATCTGGAGAGGATGAGAGAATGAAGAGAACAACCCTAGTAAAGCAAGCACTCAGGCCCCTTCATACATATATAGTGGAGTGATTATCTTTTTTCTCTCCACAACAAGCGTTTCAATTTGTGTACGTGGCATTAAAGAAAAGAAACTCTCTATTTAAGGTGACTACTCTACAACTCCTACTTACTACTAGTAGTACTACAGTATTGTTCACTTGTGCTCCCCACCCCTCAGTTCATTGAACAACCCCACGGGTGAATAAACATATAGTAAGTACTATATTTATATAGAATGAACAAGCTCGGACTATTTTCGCATAGTTAAAAGTTGAGGGCAGGGCTTTTCCCGGGCAGTACGTGTGGCAGTTTTCGGGTAGGCGGTTTGACAGAGAGGCGAGGAGGGTGAGCGAGTGGCAGATTCTCAAACATACTGCTGGAAAGGTCGGGCTGTGCAATTTGACGGCGCGTTACTGCTCGAAAGACTTGTGATATGACCACTCACTATAGTCATGAATTACTGGTGCTCCGACTGGGGTGATGCCCCCCTTCCGTTCCGCGCATGACACGTCGACCCGGATGCTGGCTCTCCCACATGTCGGAGTAGTAAGAAGGAGCAAAGAATGATGCGGTATATACTAGTACTACTACTACTCAGGTCGGAGGAGTGTGAACCATGGCAGCCCAGTGAACCAGCAGTGCAAACCACGGCAGCCCAGTGAACCAGCAGTGCGAACCATGGTAGCCCAGTGAACCAGCAGTAGAAAACAATGTGGTGATATGGCCATAAAAAACAATGTGCTACGGTCCACACTGTAGCACGTACAGTAACACTCCTCTTTGTTTGGATCCCTGAGTTAGAGGTAGTTTGGGTTCAAATAGCCTCAAATTATCGAAACAAGAGGGGTTAGTTTGAGCTAGTTTTCTCTAACCCAGCTAAAAAAACTAGCCCAGTGGAGAGGTTCTAATTGGGTTAGTTATCCTCAGCCCACTAAAAGAGAACTAAAAAATCTCCCCTGCCCGCACCAGATCACTCCCCTCCCTCTCGCACGACTCCTCTCTGTTCCCCATAGGGCCATCCGCCCAAGTGCCGCTCGCCCTCTCTCTCCTCCGGCCGCCCTCTCCTTCCGGCCTCCGCCGCCCTACTCCGGCCGCCCTCTCCCTCCGGCCTTCAAAGGTCGCCCTGCTCCCCCTTCACCAGTCGTTTTTCTCCCTCTGTCGTGCGCGGTGGCGGCGCATCTACCAGGGAGGTCACGAGAGGGGTGAGTTTGTTCATTCCTTCTCTGTCTCATGGCCATATCATTGATCTTGCTTGCTCTAGCGCTAATTTTGATTTGGAAAAGTAGATCCTGATCAAACTTGGTATAGATTTGTGGTGCACGCATGGAATTGTTTGATGCTGCTTGAGGAGGTAATAAATCTTTCTAGAGGGCCAAAGATTCAGTTCACCTCTCTAGGTATTTCAATTTCAGGCTTGCATTATTTCTAGAGGCCCAAAGATTCAGTTCACCTTTCTAGGTATTTCAGTTTCAGGCTTGCATTATTTCTAGAGTCCCAAAGAATCAGTTCACCTTTCTAGGTATTTTAGTTACAGGCTTGCATTATTTCTAGAGGCCCAAAGATTAAGTTCCCAGTCGGCGGCAAGCGGCCCTGCTACCCATGCCGGTGTTGACCTCAATTCGCAAGGGCCGGCGTCGGAGGGGTTCCCGGCCTCCCGGGGCTTGGGCTCTGCATAGCCTTCCTCCAGAGCGACGATGGCGAGCTCCTCCCTCGGTGCGTGAGGGGCTCCGGGCTCCCTCCCTATCGTGAATGACTTCCGTGATGAGTTAGCTCATGCTTTGTTTCATGAAGTGTTTTTTTATTTTGTGAAGCTTGATTGACGACTTGTATGTTTAAGTGGGATATCTCATTTGTATGGACAAAGTAAAAATTATCATGTTTTGCATGCTTGATTTGTATAGATGGTTCGTTTATGTCAATTGTGAGTGGGAGGAGGCCATAAAAGAGCCGGCCACACCAAATCCGGCAAGAAATAGGGTCCAAAGTACTCAAATGATTGAGAAAGAGCATTTATTGTCAATCTAACCCTGCCATCCATACACCTCTTTGGTTTAGAGTTAGTTTAGGGTTAGAATCTAACTCTAACCTCTAACTGAGTTAGAGTTCTTCTCGTCTCGGTTCATCGCCATCATACTTTCCCCATTCATGTGTTTTCAGTATCCTGCGAATCAAAGAGGCCCTTTTTGCGGGAAAAATCAAAGAGGCCCTTAGACTGGTTTAGGTCCGGTCATTTTTTATAAACGTGTTATGTCCAAAATTTAATGAACGTGCTCCGGTTTCTATGAAAATAATCCAGTTTCATGTAGTAATTCATTCATTTATTTATTCTTCTATGGGGGCTTTGCATGTAATTCGTGAGGTCTGAAATGTAAAATACCCCGACATATGCTCCGAGTCGTGCATGCACTATGACCCAGATGCTCTATGTCCCACATGTCGGCGAATGGGAGCACGTGGAAATAGCCTAGGAGTACATATAGGAGGATAAATGCATGAAAAAATATGTACTGTGAAGCGTAGCTGCGGTTTGAAAAGGAGACCTAAAGTGATGACAGCTATAGGCCGCACGCACCCAACTAGTGGTACTAGACATACGACTAATTTTTCCCTCAAAAAAAAGAGGCACGAGTGCTCAGTACTCCTATTCTATAAACATGAGTCCCATATGACAATAGTGTCCGTGCTACAGCTAGCTCTCCTCCCTCGTTTCTCTCTTCTAATTCTAAACTCGGCCGACGCCCGGTGGGCGGGGTGGGTTTGCTCAACTGCGGCCCCACCTCACAGTGAAAACGTTACGACTGGAATAAAAATGCCATATACTCCCTCCGTTCCTAAATATAATCGTTTTTAGATACTATTTCAAATGGAATACAACATACAGATGTATGTAGACATAGTGTAGAGTGTAGATTCACTCATTTTGCTCCATATGTAGTACTCACTTGCTGGAATCTTTAGAAAGACTTATATTTGGGAATGGTGGGAGTACTATACTAATAAAACATTAAGGCCATGAGGCGATGTAGTGTTGGTTACAGGAGGCAAGAAGAAGAGATGCATCCATCGATGACGTCCACCTCCTCGACTCAGGGCGCCGGCCCACCGTACGACGCCTAAGTAGAAGCGGTTTTCGTGGCCAGGTCGACGTGCTTCTGAACAATGGCGTCCAAAGATTCCAGCTGCTGGAAGAAGGCCAACGTCTTTCTGTCCTCGCTTGCCTAGTAGTGGCCTATGTAGATGATTTCCTCATAGACGTGGATGTGCAGGTCGACGGTTTCTTGCATGGCGAGGCGCTGCGCGGCGAGCGGGGCCCCGAGGTGCACATTCTTCGTCGCGACCTCCGGCACCTGCAGGGCCACCAGGGCTTCAAAGAGTTCATCACCATGGAGGCCGATGAGGGTGGAGGAGCCTAGGTGCGCGGGCTAGAGCAGTACGGCAAGGTCGTCCGCGCGCTTCTTGACAGCGGTGAACTTGCAGATGGAGTTGACCATCATGTCGTCCATGCAAGAGGCGAAGCCGGCGTCGGCGAGGGCTACGATGCCGGCGGTCGTCAGCACCGTTTGGAAACGCTGCACGGTGCAGGGCCGCAGGGTGCTGCCTTGGATGATTTGGCATAGCCGACTGCCGCTCGCGTCCATCGCCTCTATAGGTGCTTGTGGCTTCTGGTCACTTGGTCTTGGATTGGAGTGAGCAGTGTTGCGCAGAGACTTGGGAGTAGATGGATTGGAGTGGTGGGGCGCCTTTATTATATGAGAGTCCAAACTCTGTTGCATTCACATCGTGTTGGCTCTATTCTGCTTCTCCAATTAATTCCCTCTGCATGTTTAAGGATGCAGCATTGACCGTTCAACGTCTTAGGAACCGCTACCCTCTCCCTCCTTGGCATTCAAGCACCTATGGACCCGTCGACGACGAGGTGCCTATGTTGACTTCGTAAATTTCAAGATGATAGTGTCGTGTGTGTGTGTGCGTTCATAGTGTTGAGTGTATGCGCGTGTATATGAGCGCTTGCGTCTGTACTGTGTCAAAAAAACGTAAATGCGTGTCAAAAAGAGAGTAGTCAGTATACTCAATATTGTCCACCACTGAGAGGAAAACGATAGAACTAGTACGTATTTATTTACGGTGCAGATTCACTCATTTTGCTCCATATGTACTCCATCTCGGTGTAGTCTAGTCACTTGTTGAAATCTCTAGAAGGGCAAATACTCCTTTCTGGTTTATAGGGCTATACTAGCAAGTAGTTGTACGTACTAGTACGATAGTGGGCTCACATAGCAATTTTGTCTCATGCAAGAGCCTGGCTATATGCGTGCTCCAATGTTCGCAACTGCAACGTTCAGTTTGCGCTTAGCTCTTCGCCTCTTCGAGAAGACGAACAATGATGTTACTACTACTACTTCTACAGTGTTGAATCCACTACAGCATGTCCATCCACCGTGAGCGGGATGGATAGCTTGTTGTAGAAGTACTACTAAGCAAAAGCCTGTCCTCGTTTGCGAGCAACCATGCGCATCGGCGAGGGAGAAGGCGTGTAGTAGTAAAATCAAGCTTCTCCTTGTTGTACGAGTTGACGCGACACATCATAGCACTGGCCCCACATGCTTGCCTCTAAACTTGGCTGAAAGACCCGCAGTGTACAATATATTTGCTGCAACCTCTAACATTTACCCAACACAAATTAAAATATATGTGGCCGTATGCATCGTTCTGATGCAGAGGCCGGGGAGTCCCCCTTTTTCGAAAAAAACAAATTAAAATATATATTCCTGTCTTGACCAGATGAGCGTGCAAACTACAATCACCAGGGTGACAGGTAGGGCCAGAAGACTATTTTAACATATTTTTTAAACTTCGAGACGGCCACATAACATGGAGCCGACCCCAACGATTTTAAGCTTACACGGACAATACACGCTATCCTAGACTACTCTACACATGAAACTGCCACACGAGCGTCCGGGCTGTGCTTGGATCTTTGCCTCTTCAGGAAGTCGAACAATGATGGAGTACTACTGCACTGGAGGAGTACTACAGTCGCTTCTGGCCATCTGACACCGATTGAACTGCTGCATGTCCACCGCGTGCGGGAGGGAGAGCGTGTAGCGAAAGCTTCTCCTAGTCTTGCCAGCCACCACGCTCACGGGCGAGGGAGGGACGCTCCTGCCTTTGCGTGTATGACAGGTGGGCCCGACAGGTGTGTGTCCAACCTGTCATACAGGCAAAGGCAGGTGCAGTTAAGTCTGCGAGGGAGAGGATAATCAAACTCCTCGTTGATGTACGAGTTGACGCGACACATCAAAGCACTGCACTCGATATATTTCAATAATTTGCGTTTACCGATGCATTAATTACAACGCATGCATGCATGCCGTGACTCTCCTTTTGATACTTGCATGTGTTGATTTAATGCACCTTGAAGTAGTATAAAATATGTGACGGTAAAGCTTTGTAATGCCCTGGCCCAAGTCAAGAGATGGTTGTGCATGAGGAGGGCGAGATCATGCAGATCGAACAGGACCCGACGATGGAGCTCTCTAAGGTCTCGATGGACCTCACCGTGCTCCACTGCCCCTTGTGCCTCCGCCCCTTGACACCTCCAGTGTATGAGGTTCGAATACACCTCGTCCGTTCGGCTGATTGAGCAACATGCAGGTTTCTTAATTGATGTGTTGTTCGATTGATTTCTCAGTGCAAGGGAGGGCATCTGGCCTGCGCGGACTGCCGCGTCGAGCGCCCCGGGAACCAGCGGCAGTGCCAGAAGTGCGAGCGCAGCGGTGGCTTTGACATGCGGAACACGGCAGTGGACTCCATCCTTTCGTCGGTGAGGGTGGAGTGCCCGCACGAAGGCTGTGGGCTCTATGTCACTTACCACAAGCTCGCCGATCACGAGAGCGTGTGTCCGCTCGCGCCCTGCAAATGCCCCGTGCCCGTCTACGGCTATGAAGGCCCGCCGCCAGCGCTCTACCACCACATCAGCACCACGTAACCCATGCCCGTGCATAGGATCCAGTACGGCAAGGTGCTCCAGCTACAAGTGCCACTGTCGGAGCCACGGCTCTTGCTGTTCGCGGAGGAGGACGGCCGCGCATTTTTCTTGGTCGGCTGCGTGCTCGACATCGGCGCGCCCGTGTCAGACGTCTGCATCAGAGCGGGGGCATCCCCACTGCCGCTCTACATGGCCAAGCTGTGGGCGAACGGCCGCCGGGGGAGCCCAAAGGAACGACCGACGCCGTCAAGGTGGAAATGGAGGTGACAAGCAGCAAGGATCCCGGCGATGTCGACGTACAGGAGCTGACCTTCTTCATAGTTCCGCCCAAGCTGCTAGCCGGGGCTAAGCTGGTGTGCCTCCACATTCAAATTGACGAGCTCACGTCCTAAATGTTTCTACAGTGCCTTCTATTTATCTTAGTATAATATGCTAATATAGGGATTACCTCAGTCTACTTTAGCTTAAGAAATGGTGGGTTTTGGTGGCGATGCAACAATTACTTCGACATCAGATCAGTAATTTCCAATAGTCGAACGGATATTTTGTGTCTGTTGGATATAAAGTTCCTTTGGGTAAGTAGTACTACTTGTCATCAAAATGGATAAAAGGAGATGTATGTAGACGTATTTTAGTTCTAGATACGTTCCTTTTTATCCATTTTGATGACAAGCACTCCCTTCGTTCCACAATACATGCCTTCCATTTGTCAAAATATAGATGTATCTAGACATGTTTTAGTATATAGGTACATCCATGATAGAGCCAATCGGATGGTTAAGAACACTACAATTCGTAGCTACAGATGCGTGTGTGACTCCCAGATGCAGAGGCCGGGGGTCATCATCCTCCTTTTCGAGAAAAAATAGACGCGTGTGTGAGAGGACGAGTGCGTGCGTGCACCTCTTCTCTTCCTGTATAACATACTAAACTCAGAGTACAAGTTTTTGTGGGTGGCACAATGGTGCGTGCGAGAAGCCCCGAGAGATAGGTTTAATGCGTCTGAAAAAAAGACTAGCCTAGAGCTCGCCACGCGGCTATTCCTGTCGAACGCCCCATTAACCGTAAGATATGTATACGACGGTGCCAGTTATTGCACGTATACAGTAGTACTCTCTCCTTTCCGGTTTATAGGGCTTAATTCAAAAATCTCACCGACCAACATGGTGAGTGGTGGAATATTTTTTGTAGTTTGCAAAAGCACCTAATTAATGCTCATGTTTTTCTCAAAAATTATGTTTATCAATGCATTAATTGCAATGCATGCATGCATAAAGTACATGCATTGGTCAATTTTCTCTTAATACTTGCATGCAATGATTTAATGAACCTTGGAATCTGAACATGTGATGGGGAACAGCCAAATTGAGTCTTATAAAATGGAAAAACTAAAATTTTGAGATAAGCCCTATAAACCGGAAAGGAGGGAGTAGAAAAAGAACTACTCCATCCGGGAATAGTGCCGCACTTCGAAACTAGAACCGTCAATAAATTTTGAGCTTGGGTCTCGTCACATTCCAAATTACTCTATATTGAATTGCAAACCTGTTCACACGGATCACAACCTAAACAGTTTCCCACTTAGAAGCATATTAGTACCACGCTATATTGAATTGCAAACTTGTTCACACCGATCACAACCTAAACGGTTTCCCACTTAGGAGCGTATTAGTACTCGGTTATAAATACTAGTATGCCAAGATGACTGCACACTCCTCCTTAACTCCTCATCCACAAAAATAAACAAGTCATTCAGCATCCTTCCCTTGTGTCTGCCATGGCAAGTGTGAGTTCTAGGTCGAGAGATTCCCACCAGGGAGAGGCGAGCATGGAAGCGGAAGCACGAGAGATGTCCCGCCTCGTTGCTAGAGCAGCCGTGTAGGACCTTGAGAAGAGGTGTCTAGAGGGGGGTGATTAGACACTAAGTATCAAAGTTGCAGTTTTTAACTTCTTTAAGTTTAAGTGGAGTTTAGGCACAAGTTTAACATTCACAATACATAACAAGCAAGCATGCAAAGAGTGTATGAGCAGCGGAAAGTAAAGCATGCAACTTGCAAAAATGTAAAGGGAAGGGTTTTGGAGGATTCAAACGCAATTGGAGACACGGATGTTTTTGTCGTGGTTTCGATAAGTGGTGCTATCGTACATCCACGTTGATGGAGACTTCAACCCACGAAGATAACGGTTGCGCGAGTCCACGGAGGGCTCCAACCATGAAGGGTCCATGAAGAAGCAACCTTGTATATCCCATTATGGTCGTCGCCCACGAAGGACTTGCCTCACTAGCGGTAGATCTTCACGAAGTACGCGATCTCCTTGCCCTTACAAACTCCTTAGTTCAACTCTACAATCTTGTCGGAGGCTCCCAAGTGACACCTAGCCAATCTAGGAGACACCACTCTCCAAGAAGTAACAAATGGTGCATTGATGATGAACTCCTTGCTCTTGTGCTTCAAATGATAGTCTCCCCAACACTCAACTCTCTCTCATAGGATTTGGATCTGGTGGAAAGAAGATTTGAGTGGAAAGCAACTTGGGGAAGGCTAGAGATCAAGATTCATATGGTAGGAATGGAATATCTTGGCCTCAACACATGAGTAGGTAGTTCTCTCTCATAACTGGTAAGTTGGAAGTGTAGGTTTGTTCTGATGGCTCTCTTCACAAATGAAGAGGAGGTGGAGGGGTATATATAGCCTCCACACAAAATCTAACCGTTATACACAATTTACCAAAGTCGGTGGGACCGAATCGAGCAACTCGGTCGGACCGATTTAGCAAATCTAGTGACCGTTAGGATTTTTGGTGGGACTGATATGCAACTCGGTAGGACTGATATGGTTAGGGTTAGGGCATAACGTAATCTCGGTGAGACTGATTACACAAACTCGGTGAGACCGATTTTGGTAATAGGCTAACCAGAGACTTGGTCAGGCAAACTCGGTGGGACCGATTACTCAAACTTGGTGGGACCAATTTTGGTAATAAGTTAACCAGAGAGTTTGCATTGTAATCTCGGTAGTACCGATTGCTCAAACTCGGTGAGACCGATTTTGGTAATGGACATACACAGAGAGATTACAATCCCATCTCGGTGAGACCGAGATCCCTATCGGTGATACCGATTTGTCTAGGGTTTGTGGCAGTGGCTATGACATCCGACCTCGGTGGCGCCGGATAGAAAGAATCGGTGGGGCCGAGTTTGAATTTAGGTTTAGGTCATATGTGTGGAAGTGGGAAAGTAGTTGAGGGCTTTGGAGCATATCACTAAGCACTATGGAGCAAGAAACTCATTAAGCAACACCTCATCCCTTCTTGATAGTATTGGCTTTTTCTATAGACTCAATGTGATCTTGGATCACTAAAATGTAAAATGAAGAGTCTTGAGCTTGAAGCTTGAGCCAATCCTTTGTCCTTAGCATCTTGAAGGAGTTCCCACATCCTTAGTCCATGGCACTCCATTGTTGAACTTATCTGAAACATACTAGATAAAAGTGTTAGTCCAACAAGAGATATGTTGACATTAATTACCAAAACCACCTAGGGAGCACTTGTGCTTTCAATCTCCCCCTTTTTGGTAATTGATGACAACATACATCAAAGCTTTAGATAAAGATATAAAGAATAGCAAGTAAAGCTTTGGAAAGACATGTAACAAGCATAGGCTCCCCCTACATGTATGCAATCATGTGAATATGGAATATATAAGCATGTGAGAGCATAACCATGATACAGTAGGCAATGTGTTACATGTATCTTGGCCATATGCATCAGAGCAAAGAATATTAAAGAAAATACCTTCATGCCCATGAGTCCTTCTTGCAAAAAATATGTACATCAGCAAGAATTCCTCATACACATGATTGTGATGCATATACTTACCTTGTAGTCTTGAGTTGGCTTAGGATGGAATGAACCTGCGTAAACAAGTTTAAATAACACAGGTACATCTACTAGCCAGCGCAAACAAAACAAACCACAAGAATACCAAGATTGGGATGACATGTAGAGAGTGAGTACTAAGTACCACATTGGATTAGACATGTCCCCAAGAGTAAAGATATGCAATGAATTTAAATGATTTCTTTCCCTTAGATGTCTTGCTCCCCCTGAATCTAGCATGGGATACTAGGAGAAGATAGGGAACAGAAAATCAGAGCTGAAAGATATAAATGAACAGAGCTAATGCAAATAAGCACATATGAACATGTCTTTCCTATCAAGAAGACATGTGGCATCTCTCCTCTTGATCACCAAGCATCTGGGATCCTTGAGAAATACTTTCTACTTGAGTATTCTCTCCCCCTGGAGATCTCTTTCTTCCCCTGAGGAGGTGATACTCTCTCTCTCTCTCTGATGTGATCTCTCTAAGTGATAAGCTTTAATGTGATCTCTCTCTCCCCCTTTGACATCAATTTCCAAGAAGGTTTGATCCTTGAGTCACAGCACAAAGCATTTATATAAATGTGATTCTTGTAGAGGACAAGATTCATTGAGTGGAGCTGGATCAGAAGAAACACAAAATAAGTGGCAAACTGTTTTTCCTGTTGTGAAATCGGTGGCACCGAGTGGTATGCTTCGTTTGTACCGAAAGGATTTGGTTGAACCGAAAACAACAAATTGGTGGAACCGAGTTCATCACAGAGAAAACACTTGTTACATCAGCTCACTAGACTAGTAAGATCTCACAAAGATTTGCAAGGAATTTACTGAATGATATGCAATGAATCGGATGCAGAAAATGCAAAGCAAACAGAAAGAAATCTAGATGAAGTTTTTTTTCAAAGGGGAAACAAATATGCATGAGACAAATGCAAAAACACAGAAAAGTACACAAGAGAACTTCATCTAGAGATGGTCGGCGACAAAGTCACCTATGTTAGAGTATATTGATTTAGGAGTCAAGTGAGATCACTTGATCATAGGTCATACTCATCGTTTAAGCTCAAAATGGGGTTGCCATTTTTCGTTTAAGCATCTTGATGTATTCACATCTTGTCGAGTTGCTTTAGCTCATGACTTGGAGTAAAGCTTCTCTAAGATGGAATAACATACCTTGATTGGTGGTGTTGAACATGTAGTTGACCTTGTGTGGGTTGCTCAAGGTTGATGTAGCTCATCAAGAATTGGGAGTACCACTTGGAATTTGAGTCCATCTACCTACATGGGTTAGTTCTTGCAAGGAAGAGCACTTGTGTATCCAAAAATGACAATCATGAAGCTTAACATAGAATTTGTCAAAGGATATGTTTGAAAGGTTCCGTGCTTCCTTGTCTTCAACCACCATAGTGTAGAAACTTGGTGATGTAGAGATCTCTCAAGATGTGAGTAGATTACAATCTCATGGAATTTGATCCAACCAAGTACCTGCATGGGTTATATAACATGCAAGATGCAAATATATCCAAGACATAAGATTTTCATCATAAGAGAAATATCAAGGATTAGTCATAGGCTCATGTCTTGCATGTATCCAATGGAGTTTCTACTCCAAGTTTGAAGCATATATGATGTTCAATTCTCCTCTCAACCTGCAAAACACTTCTACTTGTGTGTAGCCTTGGGCGACGAGACGTGCTTTGTTGCGAACTACTTGTCCATCTTCATCTTGCTTATTGTGAAACACCCATTTGGTACCGATGATGTTGTGGTTGTTGTCGGGCTTCTCAACCAATGTACAAACTTGGTTCCTCTCAAAGTTGTGTAGCTCCTCATGCATAGCATTTATCCAATCCGGATCTTCCAATGCTTCTTCGACCTTCATAGGTTCAATGCTAGATATGAAAGAATAGTTTTCACAAAAGTTAGCTAAACGAGTTTTAGAGCGAGTGATTCTCCTGGTTTGAATATCATTGTATATTTGCTCGACGGGATGGTCTTTAGAAATTCTTGCTCGAACTCGTGAAAGCTTTTGCTTGGTTCTTGGTTGAACTTCTTCTTCATCTTGTTCTTCTTCTTGGCATTCTTCATTGTTGGCGTTGTCGTTCTCTTGTCGTGGTGGAGAAGGAGGTTGTTGACGTTCATCTTGATGCACTTCCTCGTTTTCTTCATCTTGGTGTGTCCCACTTGTGGATGCTTCTGTATCAACTCTTGGTTCACCTTGTCGTGAAGTAGAAGCTTCCACTTGGACGGACGAGGTACTCTCCTTCACCTCCGTTGGACGGACCTTGCCAATAGACAAGTCTTGGATTACTTTCGAAGGATCTTTGTCTCCTACATCAATTGGCAATTGCTCTACTTGCGAGCTGTTAGATTCATCAAACTTCACATCTACCGTCTCTTCAGCCTTTCGGGTGAAATTGTTATAGACACGGCAAGTGTGAGAATTTGAGCCATAACCTAGTAGGAAACCTTCATGAGACTTAGGAGCAAATTTAGAACGATGATGCTTATAAAGAATGTAGCACTTTGAGCCAAATACTCGAAATTATCCAACTTGGGGTTTGTTACCGGTGAGGAGCTCGTATGCCGTCTTGCCGAGTAGCTTGTGAAGATACAAGAGATTTGTTGCATGACAAGTTGTCTCAAGCGCTTCTGCCCAGAAGTGCTTCGGTGTCTTGTACTCATCAAGCATCGTTCTCGTCATTTCGATGAGCGTCCGGTTCTTCCTCTCAACAACTCCATTTTGTTGAGGTGTGTACGTAGCCGAGAACTCGTGTGAAATCCCTTCTTCGTCAAGAAAGGTGTCCACATTTGCGTTCTTGAACTCCATTCCGTTGTCGCTGCGAACCTTCTTGATCTTCACTTCAATTTGATTTTGGGCCTTCCTAGCGAAGTTTTTGAAGATCTTTTGGACCTGCGATTTATCATTGAGAAAGAACACCCACGTAAATCTTGAAAAATCATCAACTATAACTAGACCTAAAGAATTTCCACCGAGACTCTTGTAGGCATTGGGACCAAAGAGATCCATGTGAAGTAGCTCAAGTGGCCTCCTTGTGGTCATGATGTTCTTCACGGGATGCCTCCCTCCAACCTGTTTACCTGCCTGACAAGCGCTGCAAAGTCTATCCTTATCAAATATGACATCGTTAACACCAAGGATATGATTTCCTTTAATAAGCTGGTCAAGGTTTGGCATGCCAACATGACCTAATCGTCTATGCCATAACCAACCTTTTGAGGATTTAGCAATGAAGCAAGTTTTAGGTTGAGCCTTTTTAGTGAAATCAACAATGTATAGATCACCTCTACGCACACCGGTAAAGACCATTTTATGATTATCTCTACGAAACACTTGGCAATCTACTTCAGTAAATAGGACAATGAAACCAAAATCAGCAAGTCTAGATACTGAAAGTAAGTTGTATCCAAGAGATTCAACGAGCATGACATTTTGTACGGAGCTATCATGTGATATGGCCACCTTACCGAGGCCAACCACCTTACCCTTTGAGTTGTCACCGAAGGTGACATACTTTCGAGGACCATCGTTTTCAGCAAGCTCACGAAACATGTCTTTATCTCCGGTCATGTGATCGGCACATCCACTATCAAGAACCCATTCCTTTCCTCCTGACATATATCCCCGAAGATTTGCCATAAGACCAAAGTGTCTCATTGCATCATCAAGATTGAAGTCACTATCATCATCCTCATCATAGTATCCATGTTCAACATAGTCATGTGGTGGATCAAATCCTAGAGAGGGTGATTCGTTAGAGTGAGTTTGACAATGATCTTGCTTATGAATTTTTATAGCTTCAGAAATAATATCACTAATAATTCCAACATCTCCTTTGGCACGCATAAGGTTTGTAAGCTCAAACAAACAATCAGCAAACATAGGATCACTAGAATTCATCTTACTCAAGGCAATAGACTTATGGAGAATTTCATCAAGATTTTTCAACGAATAATTCAGAAAGCGTTCCTCAAGAAATTTCCATATAGTGTAGGCACATTTAAGGGTAGGCAAACATCCAATCAAGTTTTTAGGCAATCCTCTAATGATAAGTTTGGCAGTTCTAAGATTGCGGATCATGTCAATTGACTCATCTAGAGTAGGATGCATAGGATCAACATGAGGTGCACAAGGGCTAGCAATGTACTTGTTCAAATGATATTGATTGAAAATTACAAGCATCTCATTTTTTCACTCATGAAAATACTCTCATGAAGTATAGGCACTCTATGTCTAAAACTCCCCAAAGTAGACTCGTCCATCTTCCTCCAATGGTGATTCAACCAAGGCAATGGAGACCAAAGCTCTGATACCACTTGTAGGACCTTGAGAAGAGGTGTCTAGAGGGGGGTGATTAGACACTAAGTATCAAAGTTGCAGTTTTTAACTTCTTTGAGTTTAAGTGGAGTTTAGGCACAAGTTTAACATTCACAATACATAACAAGCAAGCATGCAAAGAGTATATGAGCAGCGGAAAGTAAAGCATGCAACTTGCAAGAATGTAAAGGGAAGGGTTTTGGAGGATTCAAACGCAATTAGAAACACGGATGTTTTTGTCGTGGTTCCGATAGGTGGTGCTATCGTACATCCACGTTGATGGAGACTTCAACCCACGAAGGGTAACGGTTGCGCGAGTCCACGGAGGGCTCCACCCACGAAGGGTCCACGAAGAAGCAACCTTGTCTATCCCACCATGGTCGTCGCCCACGAAGGACTTGCCTCACTAGGGTAGATCTTCACGAAGTAGGCGATCTCCTTGCCCTTACAAACTCCTTGGTTCAACTCCACAATCTTGTCGGAGTCTCCCAAGTGACACCTAGCCAATCTAGGAGACACCACTCTCCAAGAAGTAACAAATGGTGCGTTGATGATGAACTCCTTGCTCTTGTGCTTCAAATGATAGTCTCCCCAACACTCAACTCTCTCTCATAGGATTTGGATCAGGTGGAAAGAAGATTTGAGTGGAAAGCAACTTGGGGAAGGCTAGAGATCAAGATTCATATGGTAGGAATGGAATATCTTGGCCTCAACACATGAGTAGGTAGTTCTCTCTCAGAACTGGTAAGTTGGAAGTGTAGGTTTGTTCTGATGGCACTCTTCACGAATGAAGAGGAGGTGGCGGGGTATATATAGCCTCCACACAAAATCTAACCGTTACACACAATTTACCAAACTCGGTGGGACCGAATCGAGAAACTCGGTCGGACCGATTTAGGAAATCTAGTGACTGTTAGGATTTTCGGTGGGACCGATATGCAACTCGGTAGGACCGATATGGTTAGGGTTAGGGCATAACGTAATCTCGGTGAGACCGATTACACAAACTCGGTGAGACCGATTTTGGTAATAAGCTAACCAGAGAGTTGGTCAGGCAAACTCGATGGGACCGATTACTCAAACTCGGTGGGACCAATTTTGGTAATAAGTTAACCAGAGAGTTTGCATTGTAATCTCGGTAGTACCGATTGCTCACGGTGAGACCGATTTTGGTAATGGACATACACAGAGAGATTACAATCCCATCTCGGTGAGACCGAGATCCCTATCGGTGATACCGATTTGTCTAGGGTTTGTGGCAGTGGCTATGACATCTGAACTCGGTGGCGCCGGATAGAAAGAATCGGTGAGGCCGAGTTTGACTTTAGGTTTAGGTCATACGTGTGGAAGTGGGAAAGTAGTTGAGGGCTTTGGAGCATATCACTAAGCACTGTGGAGCAAGAAACTCATTAAGCAACACCTCATCCCTTCTTGATAGTATTGGCTTTTCCTATAGACTCAATGTGATCTTGGATCATTGAAATGTAAAATGAAGAGTGTTGAGCTTGAAGCTTGGGCCAATCCTTTGTCCTTAGCATCTTGAAGGAGTTCCCACATCCTTAGTCCATGCCACTCCATTGTTGAACTTATCTGAAACATACTAGATAAAGTGTTAGTCCAACAAGAGATATGTTGACATTAATTACCAAAACCACCTAGGGAGCACTTGTGCTTTCAAGCCGACATGTCCCTCCGCACGGAAGTAGCAGCACAGAGGTCCGCCGCGCTGCTGAAGCAGCACGGAGGTCCCGTCGCGCCGTCGATGCAGCAGACTGGTCCGGCCGTGCTACGGAAGCAGCAGAGATGTCCCGCCGCGTCGTGGAGGCCTGGGAAAATTTCTCGCGGGCAGGCGACGACTGTTACAGGCGCATGCATGCGATCATCCATAGCCAGATGGATCAGATCTCCAGCTGGGCGAGGTTGCAGGACGACATGAAAGCCTCGTTTGAACAGGCTACCGACATCATTCGGCAACTAAGGGAGGGCAATGAGAGGCTCCGGGCCGAGCGCGACCTGCTGAGGGCGAAGATCGTCCGAAGTGCAGACCAGCAGGAGGAGACCAGTGCCTTGTTGAAGAGGACTGGCGTCATCGTCAAGAAATTATGGACGAGAATGACATGCTCCGCAACGAGCGCCAAAGGCTGGTGGAGGAATCCGTGGATGTTCTCAAGCAGCGTCTTGAGGACACGAAAGAGCTCATTGCCACTCGCCGCGGAGACTAGTTCCCGCGGCCTGCAGCAACGCATCAAGAAAGTAGAGATCAGCGAGCCAGATCCTTGTCTTCCTTATTCTTTTGCCCTTGTGTATTTCGGGCGTAGCCGCATGTGGCTTTTTTAACTATCTTTCTAATTATGTAAGACAATTAATCGTCCTTATATATTCATCAGTCTTGCTATAAGTCGCAGTAGATGCTATATAGGTCCGTCGGATCTTACATCAAGATCCGTGCTTTCAGATTTTTTTCTCTCTTAAATCTCAGTGAGTGAGACATAGCTACGCCATTAAACAGAGGCTCGGGCGCCATTAATGGAGACCTTGGGAGAGAGGTGGACGACAGATGGAGGTCAAAGGGCTCTCCTCCCGATAAGCACGCGCAGGGGTATGATCGCACGCCTCTCGTACTCAAATAGCTACCCTGCACGGCGCCTCCTAGCTAATAAAAAATGGGGACGCGTGGCGGCACGTAAATGGTACTAGTAAGTAGAACGCCCACGGTTTCAATAATGCTTGTATTTCTGATTGTAACGTGACAACACTTGTTCCAAAATTACTTTGTTGATTGTTAATGTGTGCCCCTCGCAAATCGGACTGCAAAATTACCACAGCATGTTGGTGCCATGTCATGGCACCAAGCCAAGTTTCATTATTTTCATGCGTGTTTTGGATTTACAGGAATTAAAAAACTAAGTTTCTCAATGTTTCCAACCCAGCCACGACGCCCAGAATTTTGAATTTCATTCCCATTTCTTGCATGGAACCTAGAAATTTACCCGAGGACACACTTGTGATTTTTCAACCAACTTTGGTGCACTGAAACATGTGCTTGTATTTCAAATTTGAATTATGCACACAAAGGTGACACGTTCCCTCCCAGAACCACGAGCCTTCTTGAGCGAAGCTCTGATTTGCAAGAAGCTTATACCAAAATTGTTCCTATTCGGCCAAATTTTTTTACCACGGCATGGTACTACCATGACATGACACCATGCCAAGTTTCATGATTTTAAAACCAAGTTTCTCAATGTTCTCGACCGAGCCACGATGCCCAGATGTTTAAATTTTATTCTTATTTTTTGCATGGGACCTAGAAATTCGTCCGAGGACACAAATGTGATTTTTGAACCAACTTTGGTGCACGGGAGCATGTGCTTGTAGTTCAAATTTGAATTATGCACATTAAATGACCAAAAACTCAATTAATGTGTAAATAAGGCCAAACGAAACCGGAATAATTCCAAAATTTAACAGGGCACTCATGCAGTTCTATGTTGCCTTTGTAAATAAACTCAAGGGGGATGGCGTATATCGTTTTGCACTCAAAGGTGGCACGTTCCCTCTTAGAACCACGAGCCTTCTTGAGAGAAGATTCGGTTTGCAAGAAGCTTATACCAAAATATGTTCCTATTCGGCCAATTTTTTTACCACAACATGGTAGTACCATGACATGACACCCATGCCAAGTTTCATGATTTTCAGACGTGTTTTGGATTTACAAGAATTTTAAAACCAAGTTTCTCAATATTCTCGGCCGAGCCACGATGCCCAGATGTTTTAATTTTATTCTCATTTCTTGCATGGGACCTAGAAATTCACCCGAGGACACAAATGTGATTTTTCAACCAACTTTGGTGCACGAGAGAATGTTCTTGTAGTTCAAATTTTACTTATGCACATTAAATGACCAGAAACTCAATTAATGTATAAAAATGACAAACGAACCCGGAATAATTCCAAAATTTAACAGGGCACTCATGTAGTTCTATGTTGCCTTTGTTAAGAAACTCAAGGGGGGGGGGGGCAGCGTATATCGTTTCACACTCAAAGGTGGCACGTTCCCTCTTAGAACGACGAGCTTCCAAATCGGCCCAATTTTTTACCACAACATGTTAGTGCCATGACCTGACACCATGCCAAGTTTCATGATTTCCAGGTGAGTTTTGGATTTACATGAATTTAAAATCTAAGTTTCTCGATGTTCTCGGCCTAGTCATGACGCCCAGATGTTTGAATTTCATTCTCATTTCTTCCATGGGACCTAGAAATTCAACCAAGGACACACATGTGATTTTTCAACCCACTTTGGTGCACCGGAGCATGTGCATGCAATTCATATTTAGATTATACACATTAAAAGTCTAGAAACTCAATGAATGTAACATCCCAAATTTCAAATTTTGGAATGTTATATTAAATAGATAGTTTTGATTCACTGTTTGATTGTGGTGTGATGTGCTGTGTGAAATTGAGTGAAATTTGAAACTTTTGAAAGTTAAATGAGAGGGAATAAAAGGACTTTCCCAAACTTTCACCTTTGCTTTCTGATCTCCCGGAATTCAAATTCATTTCAACCCAAAACCCTAGAGAGAAGATGATATGACTTCTTCCATTTAAATAAATGAAAAAAGAATTTCATTTGGAAAAGTTTTAAATTCAGAAACTTTAAGCAACTCAATGATTTTCATGAGAGGAGATAAAATGAATTCTTCAAAATATATGAAATATGAGTTGGGAGTTTAAAATAAATCCAATTTAAAGTCCTTTTGAAATTATTTCAATTTGGAGTTATTTGGGTTTTATTCAAATTATTTTTCTCCAAAAATAAAATATTTTGAAAATAGGGTAAAATGATTCCCTACATCAGAAAATTAAATAGAAATAAATTTGAAATCATTTTCGTATTTTTAAAATGATTTTTATTGGGTTTTACTATAGCTGTAGCACTTTTTGATTTATTTAAAATTTTGTGTGCTGTTTTGACACTAGAAAAATGTTCAAGTTGTGGAAAATCTTTTTCTGAAAATTTTGATCTATAATATACCTGTATAATATTTTATTTTATTTTCGTTAGTCCGTTTACCTTTCTGTTTCTATTTTAGAAAAAACTGCACGTGCGCCTGGATCTAACTGTCGCCCACGTGCGCAGCATAGTGGCAGCGGGCGCCCCATCTTTTCTTTTTCTTTTTCCTACATGGGCCAGGCCCAGCCAGCCATAATCCTTCCCAGTTTTTTTTCTCTTTTCATCTTTTGCCGAAAAAAAAACTGCAGCGCACAGTGTACACGTGTGGCCGGCCCGCGTTGCTTTTTAGCCCATGCGGTTCCTCTTTTCTTTCTATTCTCGTCTAGTCCCACATTGCCTAGCCTTTGACCTCTAAACGTCTTTTCCATCTATAAATATAAATCCATAGACCTCCAAAAATCATCCGATTCGGGTTAAATCAATATATTTTGGTTTGACTAGATTCATTAAAAATATATATTTCTCCTCTCCGGCGGAAATTCTGGAAGTCGTCTCCTCTCTCTGAACTCGTCTTTTCTCTACCTTATAAAGGTATCTTTCTTCGTTTTTTTAATATATACTCCCGTAGCTTATTATTTCTAAACTAGTACGGTAGAATAATTAGATTTATAAATTAGTCCCTATATTTACATTTCTGGACTATAATTCTTTTAGCCATAGCCCATTTTCTTCCGTAAAACAGCTTGGCCCTGATTTTTCAAATAGCCATAACTTTTTACTCATTCATCCAAATTAGATGAAACAAGCACCTACAATTTCATCTTGATTCCACCTATCTAGTGAACCTATCCAACAACCTTTTGAAATTTTGAAATTTCAAAATTTGTTCAGATTCATACTCAAATTTCTTTTGTTATCCGTACCTCCGTTTTTGGTGAAACCAGCGCCTAACTCTTCGTAATGATCCCCTTTGTCTAGTAAACCAACTTGAACATGTTTTTGACAATTTAAAATTTGAGTTTAGTTCAGATTAGTATTCGATCTTGTTTCGTCCGTTTCTTGAGTTTCGTAACTCCGTTTTAGTTGATTATTTTTGCAAATCGAAGCTCTTGGCATAAACTTTCTGATAAGGCCAAATTCACATAATTTTGGTACTGTTAGAAATTGTTTTATGTTGCAAGAGTTATTTGCTTGGTTTTGATGTTTTTCGAAATGTTTTCTCCGTTCTTTCCGATCTTTTAAATGATTGCTTATGTGTGGTTACTACTGCTTGCTTACGACAGGTTGAACGAAGTGTGACGAATAGAACTATGAGGAGTTGAGTGCAAATCATCTTCATCAACAGTACAGGCAAGTTCACACTTTGATCATAATTTTCATTACCCAGATTTTTATGCATTAGTTTCAACCCCTCAAACATTGCATGGTTAGGAATTGATAACATGTGGGTTTTGGGAAGTAGTTGATGAGGTAGGAACCTATTGACCTGCATTCAAACCTTGGGAGTTATTTCTACGTTATGCTTATATTGTTATGCTATGCTCGTAGACGTGGATTAGGTTTTGAGTGTATCCATGACAGATGTGAGTGTTTAATTGATGGTTAACTTAGAGTGGCTACTTAAATACACATCTAGGTGGATTGAGGCACCTGGGGAACCCAGTGTTGCCTATTTTTTTGGAAATCCCGGGGTTCCGTGTGATTATCCTATGGACTGCCACCCAGGCTCAAAGGGATCATAAGATTATTCATGCTAGAAACTTTCGTGTGCAGCCACAAGCTATTATGGGATCTAGCATAGTTGAGTATGTTGCGTGACCTCTTTCAGTGGTAGGCTAGCAGATGTAGGGGATGTAGGTTGGTACTGTCTACCCAGAGTAAAGAGTTAATGCTTCTAAAAGACTGTGTCTCGGTCATCGTTTCTCAAACACCGTGTAGTGCGAGGAATCCAACGGAGGAGGTCGAGTCTTGTGGGGAAACGTGCGCAAACCTCTGTAGAGTGTACAAACTAATCATGGTTAGCCGTGTCCCCGGTTATGGACATCTTGAGTATCTGGTACTTGAATTATTGATTTGATCTCATCACTCTAAATTAATTTGTTGGGTTAATTACTTTTTAATTGGGATTGAGATGGAGATTTACCATTCTCAATCTTTTTAACAAACTTTGTAGTTAAATAAAATATATTCCTTTGATGTAGGGAAAAATTGGCTTTTCACAAAAACATTATAACCATAGAGCTTTTCCACCAGCCAAATATGCATGTAGTGATAGCTATTATTCATCATTATCCTATGGTGTGAATTTGCCAGTACATTCAATGTACTGACCGTTTGTGGCTGCAACGTCTCATGTTGCAGGAATCTTACGACGAGTAAGTGATACGTTAGGGTTATGATTTCTTCACTCAACTTTGCCGTTGGTGTTAATGGGAATCCACAACCTTGTTGTTACTTCTGCTATTTGGATTGAGGTAATAGTATTTACGTTACTTTATACATGTGATTTACCTCTATTATAAATCCTCAAGTACTGTGTGTGTCAGCATACCGGTCCAGGGATGACACTAAAGCACAGAGACTTGACCTGAGGTCGGGTCGCTACAAGATGGTATCAGAGCACATGTTGACTGTTGGACGTGACCCTAGAAACTGGCAAGTCCATAGGAAAAGAATTTTTCTCTACAATTTTCTTTTCAAAAAGATCTCGTACCTTTCTTCTCTTCTGAGCTTATTCAAATATTAACTTTTAGTGAGACTATACCCCTTTCCCCAGTTGACGACATGAAGATTCGACTGATGAGACCACTTCAAGAAGGACAAGATATCGAACAACTAAGACCACTTTGGAATGAAGAGGATTTTGACGTGCATTATACTAATGGAAACTGCAACGATTGAAGACTCTGAAGACTAGGAGAATTTGAAGGCTTTGAAGAACTCACAGATTGGTATGACCTAGGAAAGCTACCCTTATGGAACTTGTGAGACTATTAGAGTTGCCAATACCCAAGATCAAGGTGTCGGAGAAAGACCGGAACATGGAGCATTAGAACTCAAAGTTTTTGTCAAGAAAACCCTAAGGCAGGAGATATCAACTATGGAATGATAGCTCATGGAAATGACAAGAGGAGAAACATGGATATCCATGATGCTATCGCTCGCTCATGTTATTGTCACCATGAGGTGTTAAGCATGCATCTTTCGGAAGAATTGGATGACAAAAGGGCTAATGGAGCACCTACTAGCAAGAGATCAAGTTTTAACCTTAGCTGGTGTATCACTAGGATCTGGAGTATTACATCAAGAAGTTTAGGGTGGATCTGCAGGAAGCCGTATTTGACAAGGAAGCAGTTTGTGAAGAACTCAGGACCCAGAAGATGAAAGCAGCCAAGCTGGAGGAGCAAAACCTTGAGATATCGGAGATTCGTCAGGAGCTGAAGAATAGAAGGACATGGTTCATGCTAAGGATGTTGAAACCCTGAAGTTTAAAATGCAACTCCAGAAATATTAGAGGACGTCATGAGAGACCTCGCGTCAACAAAGATGATCTGGCAAAAGAACTTGATAAGGACAAGTACGATCGAAAGAATCTATCGGAGACATGACCAAGACTTGAAGAGTTTGACAACCTTGAAGATTTATTAACCTCTAGAAGACCAAAACCCCTGTTATATACCTACGTTAGATGTGACGATTGTGAGCTGTCATTTGTTTGTTGTTTTCCGACAACCACAAGATAAAATCACTTTTGTTTGTATTGTGTGCATCCCTCTCTATCTCTCTTATCCCACCCAAAAACCCATGGACCCAATAGAGGATGAATGGAGATGAGCTTATATTTTCTGGACCGACGAGTCAGTTGGAGACAGACCGATGGATTCAAAACATGGAGGATCACATGCAAGATCTATGGAGAAATAGGACACAACCATAAAGAGCACAAGGATGAATGCCCTAATTGTGAAGGAAGTCACCCAGCTGAAGAACGCCCAACTAGGTAGATCATTTGTTTCTTGTGTGAAGGGACTACCCACTACCCTGCTCAGTGTCACATTTACCCCATGGTACAAAGAACCATCCAGCAGAAGAAAGAAGCAATGAAAGGAGCCCTCATGGAAATTTTAGAAGAACCTGTGATGAAGGAAGAGGTGAAGGACACACCTGAAGAAAACCCAATTAAACCCTGCACCAAGTCTTGCTATTCATGTGGATAAGAAGGATACATCTCCCAGAATTGTCTGAATGGGGATCTAGTAGAATTTCCAACAAAGGAAGTAGAGTATGACCCACAGGAAATAGAAGCCCTGATTGGAACGGAAAAGTCCAGGAAGAGAAATAGATTGGATACCAGGAAGAACCTAAGTCATATCACCTATTTTAGGTGCAAGGAGTCAGGGCACTACTTCAGCAGTTGGCCAAAAAGGAAGCCGAGGACCCAAGGAGGCTATGTAGTCATAAGGAAACCACGAGACTTGTCGGAGGTAGTATGTTTCTGCTGTAATGAAGCAGGGCACTTTGCCAGAGATTGTCCCAATGAGAAGGAGACTTGTGGTAATTAGTTGAGTCTGTGAGAAGTATAGTAGTAGTAGTGAGAACATTTTGCTTTATATTGAGGCGATGAGTTGAGGCATGTAATGGAAAAGCAAGAGATTGTAATCATTGGAGAATCAATAAAGTTAGCATCATTGGTAAAGATTTGAATTTTATGAGCAGTGACTGTATGAAGGAAGATTTTGACCATTTTCGAGGATATGAGAAATATGGTCTATGGAAGATTTGTTCATTTTAAGGGTGGTAGTACCCTGTGAGGACCCTTGACCTCTGGAGAGGATTATGATATTCCATGGAGTGAACTTCGGACAAAATAAGGAGTTTTTCTCGATATGTGGGATACCCCAAGAGTATGAAGGAATGAAGTACTATTGGATATAAAGGAGGTATAATGCTGGTGATGTGGAGCAATTGTAACTCCATGATGAGTAGTTTGGTGCCAATAGAAGGAAGGGAGACAGTAAAATTGGATGGATTTAAGAATGCTGGAAGCTTTATGTTGGAATAAGGATCAGTTGCCCCGATGATGCGTTCAAGGTTTACAAGTGATGAGATGGGCCATAACGCACAGGCCCCAGGACCTGCCAAGAAGCAAGCACACTCTTGCTGAAGGAAAAAACCTGGAAAAGGATATGCCTTTATCAACCGACGATCTTATAGGAGTGACGTAAAACCTGAGAGTTGTGAAGGAACGATAGATGTTTGTTTGGCTTGCAGAATCCATGGATTTATCCGAACATAGTTCGTTGACAAGAGAAATTATGCAATGCTTGTGAGCTTGACTTGAGTGTTAGAATGCGAGGTTCGCTAAACCATATACAAGGCAATGATTTGGGTGCGGGATGGATTGATCACCATACCGACTTACTCGTATTATTCGCCTCTGATATATGGGATGGTAAATCTGAGTGACTTGCCTATAGTAGAGAGACGACGATATTAAACCTTGTTTAAACCTTAGAATGGTGTAAGTATTTTCCCTTGTACAAGGCAGCTGTTGCCAACCGCAGGATATACGGTGAGGTTCAACCCAGACCCATTTCCTGCAGGAGGAACTATAAATTGTTGACCACCATGAGATATTGATAGTTGTTTAGTATTGGCGCCAGACCTGTCAGCCAAGAAGACCCAGTCATGGAATAACCTTATCAAGATGAAAGGACAGGAGAATTGAGGAAAAGGTTATGCCACCACCGGAAGAGCCCAGAGAAGGAATTTTCCCGAGAATCTGAGGAGACCGACCCTGTCAACAAAAAGGATGGAGTATATAAGTTTTGATGGAATCGTAACCATGTTTATAAGGGTGGTAGCACCTGAGACCTCTGGAGACGATCGATGGATTTTGAGAAGACCCCGACCCTAACCTATTTTCTTGCTAGCCTCTCCGAATCTCAAGGACGAGATTCATTTTAAGGGTGGTAGGTTTGTAACATCCAAAAATTCTAAATTTTGGACTGTTATATTAAATAGATAGTTTTGATTGATTGTTTGATTGTGGTGTGATGTGCCATGTGAAATTGAGTGAAATTTGAAACTTTTGAAAGTTAAATGAGAGGGAATAAAAGGACTTTCCCAAACTTTCACCTTTGCTTTCTGATCTCCCGGAATTCAAATTCATTTCAACGCAAAACCCTAGAGAGAAGATGAAATGACTTCTTCCATTTAAATAAATGAAAAAGGGTTTTTGGAAAGATCTGAATTTCATTTGGAAATGTTTTAAATTCAGAAACTTTAAGCAACTCGATGATTTTCATGAGAGGAGAGATAAAATGACTTCTTCAAAACATATGAAATATGAGTTGGGAGTTTAAAATAAATCCAATTTAAAGTCCTTTTGAAATTATTTCCAATTTGGAGTTATTTGGGTTTTATTCAAATTATTTTTCTCCAAAATAAAATATTTGGAAAATAGGGTAAAATGATTCCCTACATCAGAAAATTTGTTGAGAAATAAATTTGAAATCATTTTGGTATTTTTAAAATGATTTTTATTGGGTTTTACTATAGCTGTAGCACTTTTTGATTTATTTAAAATTTTGTATATCTTTTTGACGCTAGAAAAATGTTCAAGTTGTATCAAATATTTTTATGAAAATTGTGATATATAATATGCCTATATAATATTTTATTTTATTTTCGTTATTCCGTTTACCTTTCTGTTTCTATTTTAGAAAAAACTGCGTGTGCGCCTGGATCTAACTGTCGCGCACGTGCGCAGCATAGTGGCAGCGGGCGCCCCATCTTTTCTTTTTCTTTTTCCTACATGGGCCAGGCCCAGCCAGCCATAATCCTTCCCAGTTTTTTTTCTCTTTTCTTCTCTAGCCGAAAAAAACTACAGCGCACAATGTACGCGCGCGGCCGGCCCGCATTGCTTTTTAGCCCATGCGGTTCCTTTTTTCTTTCTATTTTCGTCTACGTTTATTCCACATTGCCCAGCCTTTGACCTCTAAACGTCTTTTCCACCTATAAATATAGACCCATAGAGACTCCAAAAATCATCCGATTCGGGTTAAATCAATATATTTTGATTTGACTAGATTCACTAAAAATATATATTTCTCCTCTCCGGCGAAAATTCTGAAAGTCGTCTCCTCTCTCTGAAGTCATCTTTTTTCTACCTTATAAAGGTATTTTTCTTCGTTTTTTATATACACACCCGTAGCTTATTATTCCTAAAATAGTACGGTAGAATAATTAGATTTATAATTTTAGTCCCTATATTTACATTTTTGGACTTTTTTAGCCATAGCCCGTTTTTTCCGTAAAATAGCTTGGCCCTGATTTTTCAAATAGTCATAACTTTTTATTCGTTCATCCAAATTAGATGAAACCAGCGCCTACATTTTCGTCTTGATTCCACCTATCCAGTGAACCTATCCAACAACCTTTTGAAATTTTCAAATTTCGAAATTTGTTCAGATTCATACTCAAATTTCTTTTGTTATCCGTACCTCCGTTTTCGGTGAAACCAGCGCCTAACTCTTCGTAATGATCCCCTTTGTCTAGTAAACCAACTTGAACATGTTTTTGTCAATTTAAAATTTGAGTTTAGTTCAGATTAGTATTCGATCTTGTTTTGTCCGTTTCTTGAGTTTCATAACTCCGTTTTAGTTGATTATTTCTGCAAATCGAAGCTCTTGACATAAACTTTCTGATAAGGCCAAATTCACATAATTTTGGTACTGTTAGAAATTGTTTTATGTTGCAAGAGTTATTTGCTTGGTTTTGATGTTTTCCAAAATGTTTTCTCCGTTCTTTCCGATCTTTTAAATGATTGCTTATGTGTGGTTACTATTGCTTGCTTACGACAGATTGAACGAAGTGTGACGAATAGAACTATGAGGAGTTGAGTGCGAATCATCTTCATCAACAGTACAGGCAAGTTCACACTTTGATCATACTTTTCATCACCCAGATTTTTATGCATTAGTTTCAACCCCTCAAACATTGCATGGTTAGGAATTGATAACATGTGGGTTTTGGGAAGTAGTTGATGAGGTAGGAACCTATTGACCTGCATTCAAACCTTGGGAGTTATTTCTACGTTATGCTTATATTGCTATGCTATGCTCGTAGACGTGGATTGGGTTTTGAGTGTATCCATGACAGATGTGAGTGTTTAATTGATGGTTAACTTAGAGTGGCTACTTAAATACACATCTAGATGGATTGAGGCACCTGGGGAACCCAGTGTTGCCTGTTTTTTTGGAAATCCCGGGGTTCTGTGTGATTATCCTATGGACTACCACCCAGGCTCAAAGGGATCATAAGATTATTCATGCTAGAAACTTCCATGTGCAGCCACAAGCTATTATGGGCTCTAGCATAGTTGAGTATGTTGCGTGACCTCTTTCAGTGGTAGGCTAGCAGATGTAGGGAATGTAGGTTGGTACTGTCTACCCAGAGTAAAGAGTTAATGCTTCTAATAGACTGTCTCTCGGTCATAGTTTCTCAAACACCATGTAGTGCGAGGAATCCAACGGAGGAGGTCGAGTCTTGTGGGGAAACGTGCGCAAACCTCTGCAGAGTGTACAAACTAATCATGGTTAGCCGTGTCCCTGATTATGGACATCTTGAGTATCTGGTACTTGAATTATTGATTTGATCTCATCACTCTAAATTAATTTGTTGGGTTAATTACTTTTTAATTGGGATTGAGATGGAGATTTACCATTCTCAATGTTTTTAACAAACTTTGTAGTTAAATAAAATATATTCCTTTGATGTAGGGAAAAATTGGCTTTTCACAAAAACATTATAACCATAGAGCTTTTCCACCAGCCAAATATGCATGTAGTGATAGCTATTATTCATCATTATCCTATGGTGTGAATTTGCCAGTACATTCAATGTACTGACCATTTGTGGCTGCAACGTCTCATGTTGCAGGAATCTTACGACGAGTAAGTGATACGTTAGGGTTATGATTTCTTCACTCAACTTTGTCGTTGGTGTTGATGGGAATCCACAACCTTGTTGTTACTTCCGCTATTTGGATTGAGGTAATAGTATTTATGTTACTTTATACATGTGATTTACCTCTGTTATAAATCCTCGAGTACTGTGTGTGTCAGCATACCGATCCAGGGATGACACTAAAGCACAGAGACTTGACCGTCTGAGATCGGGTCGCTACAATTAATGTATAAAAAGGCCAAATGAACCCGAAATAATTCCAAAATTTAACAAGGCACTCTTATAGTTCTATGTTGCCTCTGTAAAGAAAATCAGGGGGGCAGCGTATATCGTTTTGCACACAAAGGTGACACGTTCCCTCTTGAAACCACGATGCTTGTTGAGAGAATCTCCGGTTTTGCAAGAAGCTTATACCAAAACTTGTCCCAATTCAGCCAAAAAATATACATATGAAAACATGGTTTAGATTATCTCGAACATCTCGCTACCTAGACCAATAATGTACTATGATTTGAATTCAACATAAAATGGATACGAATATTTGAATTGGAGAGCGTATGGTACATGTAGTTCATAGTGAAATATGATTACTGCTATATGCATGTTTTTGTTATCAAGATAATATTTAAATTATTGTATAACTTGACAATAATCGTATTCAAATAAGGAAAATTGATTCAAATTTAGTCCATATGGTAGACGACCATATAAATGTTCACATGGTGGAGTAAAATGTTCATATATGATGGAAGATCAAAATGTACGACTACATCAATTATAAACCGCAAGGTCACCTAACGATATATTCGAATTCAACATAACGTGGATTCAAAAATTGAAATTCGAGATCTTGGCATTTGTAATCATATAGAAAGGGACATTACTCTTTCTTTGGTGGGAATTGATTTGTTTTTTGTTGTTGTTGAGGGAAGTGAGAATCGATTTGGTACTGTGCAGGGTAATCTTGTTCTCCCGATTTTTTTTACATTTTTCTTGTAGTTTTTTCAATGGCATCTATAGCAATATAGTAAAAGGGGACATGACTCTCTTGTGTCTTGTATGAATTGTTTTTTTACACATTAAGTTTGTTCTGCCGAACAAGGAATCCGCACCTTGTTATCCCGAAATTTTCAAGCTCGAGTATCTTTTGTCTCACCTGCTTTGAAACTCCCGCCTCTTCAACCCGCGTCGCGCCTTGTTATCCCGAAATTTTCAAGCTCGAGCATCTTTTGTCTCACCTGCTTTGAAACTCCCGCCTCTTCAACTCGCGCCGCGCCTTGTTATCCCGAAATTTGGACGCGCGCGAGAACTCCCTCCTCATCCGAAATCGGCCCCGCAGCCCAGACACGCAAAATCCCCCGTCTACCCCTCAGCCGAAAATGAAGCTCCACGTCGGTGTCAAAACCGGTGGGCGTACGCTAGTAACTTACCCTACATTTCAAACAAACGCGTCCCTAAGCTTGGCTCCCCCTCCCCCTTCGGCCCCCATTCGTAAACCAAGGCCACCAAAACCCGCGAAACCCCACGCTACGTAATCCACCGCAATAGCTCGCCGTCCCTCATCCCCAACCTCCGGACCGCCGCCCAGCCGGAGACTCTTCCCCAACCTCCCGACCGCCGCCCAGCCGGAGACTCTTCCCCAACTACGTCATCCACCGCAATAGCTCGTCGTCCCTCATCCACCGCAATAGCTCGCCGTCCCTCATCCACCGCACCGGATGAGGATCCGTTGTCGATATCGTCGTCCCGCCGGATCAGCCGCCCTGTCCTCCACCTCCAAGGAGCTGCCCCGACGTTCGCCTCGTCTATCGCGCCACCTCAATCCCCACAGCACCGTCTTGACCTGCCCCACTGGAACCGCATCACCCTTAACAATTCCTCCGATGAAGCCGAGGCCAACTCGGCCCCACCAAGGAGGTTCTGCACTCACCGCTGCATTTTATCTTTTATTCGATCTCACGGGGCTGCCGGTGCTCGATATCGAGCAGACATGGCGGGTCTCCATCGACGGTGCCGTCGCCGGCCACATCATCCACGGCGTCTCTCCCCCATGTCGTTGCTTCCTCGGCGGCGACTTCCACAACAGAACTAGCTGCAACTGCTCCGGCTCTCGCTCGCGCTACGGCTCTGTTCTTGCTGTCGGTCATGCTGCTACACTGCTTTTGCTTTCGTTCGTGCTGCTGCTCTGCTCTTGCTCTCGCTTGCGCTGCTGCTACTGCTGCACGACCTCCGGCAGCTACAAGAGTTGCTGCTTTAGCACTCGCTCGCGATGCTACTTCACGACTTGCTCTATGCTAGTGTGTTCCCTGCTTGAGCGTCTGCTGATTTAGATCACTGCTTCTCTGCTACTAGTGCTCGAACGCCCTAAACATCTATTGCAATGCTCTATTACTAGTTCAATCAGTTTCGACGGTAAAATTCAGTTTTGACTATAAAGTTCATTTTCTTCAGTTAAGTTCAGAGTGAACAGTACTTACAGCATCTGTCGGAGCGGCCATGGTGCGGCTGATGCGTTTTACATCTAGGACTTTTTGGTGTATTTTACATCATCTATTGCAGATGATATTAGGGTCCCACTTCAGATTAACGTTGTCTGTCTTGTCCTGCTTCAGCCTCATCACCGTACACCTTAGTGGAGCTGCTCCAATGATGGAACCGTCCATCACAGCGGAGCAGTACCCTCGGCGCCGTTTCCAAAGGCCTTGGATCTTCTTCCCCGCCTCCGACAGTCACACCAGCATCATCACCATCCTCCACGTCCAACCCAATGATGCTGAGGTCCACAAGGCTATGCCAAAGAGGTTGTACACTCGTCGCATCACTTTGTTACTCTACATTCATGTCGATCCCTCAGGGATCCTTTGCTATGGAACTACTATTCGTCCAAATCTGTTAGAAGGAGTAGAGCAAAGCAAAACTGGAGGATTTTTTTCCTTTGGTGTCTCTTTCGAAGAAAAAATGTAGGAATTTTATTCACTTGGACATCCTTTTCAAATTAATATGCATGAAGAACAGAACTAATTGCATTACTGGCATAATAAGATTCTTATTTTTTCATTTTCATGTGGTTTGACTTTAATTTGACCACGTTTCTCCATTCATGTGTTCTTCCAATTCATGTGAACCAAACACCCAGGTTGACTGAAATCCTATGTTTCCAAATGCTATGTTTTGCACGTGCATTCCTATCCTATTCCTGTGTTTTTCCTATCCTTGCGTTTATATAATCCTCCAATTCTAAGGAGCCCTTACAGATTTACTTCATTTTCAGACAGGCGTCAAAGAAAACTATGTGTGTTATGTCCTGCTCCTGCCGTGCCGTCATCCATCCCACCTGAGGTGCACCATCGACATAAGCGTTCACTGCAGCAGAGATCCCCCCTACAGACTTTCTTTCGCTGCCTCAGATCATCTTCCCCGTTGCCGGCAGCCACGCCACTGCATTACCATCATCGACTGAGCAGATGAACCCGAGGACTACACAGTTCCGGAAGAGAGGTCGCAGTCTTTCGTGTTTGCTTACATTATACATCGGTTATTATTACCTTCTACTTTATCGTTCTAACTTGAGTTTTGAAATGCCCATGGGTCTCATATCGAGCTAGCAACGAATAGTATATGTCTACTAGCTGGTTCATCTGGGGTCTTCTATGTGGTTCATGTTGGGTGGGCCACAAACAATAGATGATTCATTGTCTATCTTTTTAAACTGAAGCTATAATCTACCTTCTATCATTAGTTTTGGATCCATCCACTCGTTTGCTACCTTCAGTCTTGATTTTTGCATGCACCCCTTAGGCCTTACAAAATCTAACTATTTTTTTTTGTTATGCATGTCAGATATTGTACACAATCGTACTGGACATGTAGAGAAAAACAGAAGACCATTGTGTGGGAATATAATGTCATGCAGACGCCGCTCCATGGTGGCGAAGTGCCCCCCCCACTGCATTTCCAGATTGTATTCCAGAGGAAGATAATTGTTCAGATGGAGATTCGGAAGGAGTCGACCATGCCTGTTTACCACATGAGGTGTTTGCTCTAACCTGGCATGCTGATGTTGGTCATATCATGCATATGGCGCCTTGCATTGCTCACATTATACATCTTATATGTCATCAGCTTAGTTTAGATTTGCTTTGTGTGAATGCCACCTGTTTGGTTTCTATATCATACTCCCACCATTCCTAAATATTTGTCTTTTTAGAGATTTCAACAAGTGACTACATACGGAACAAAATGAGTGAATCTACACTCTAAAAATGTCTATATACATCCATATGTGGTAGTCCATTTGAAATCTCTAAAAAGACAAATATTTAGGAACGGAGGGAGTATATGGGAATTATGCAATGCCATCTTCTTTAGCCGGGCATCATATACGTGAATCATGCAATGCCATCCTATTTAGCCAGTCATCGTATATGTGAATTGTATCATGCCATATTTTTTCCATAATGTATTCCATTTGTCAACAATGTTTATACATTCGTCTACTCTTCCTGTGCATCAGCCATTTGAGTCGGTCATGGGAAAATCTGGAGTGAAAACAAGGTCTTCTGAGCAGTCAGTGCTACCTGTCGATGCAGATTTCTTGCTGGTTACAAATAGCTCCTCAGAGGAGGATTCAGAGACAGATGATCAGTCATATTCCCCCCCCCCCTGAGGTGCATGCTCTAACTTGGCTGGGTTATATTGCTCATATCATGCATATGGTGTCTTGCATTGCCATGCCATCTGCTTAGATTAGACATGCTTTGTGTGAATGCCTCCTGTTTGCTTTCTATATCAGATATGTGAATTATGCAATGCCATGTTTTTCAGCCAGTTATCATATATGTGAATTATGCACTGCCATGGAGCCAGGCATCATATATGTGAATTATCTCATGCCATCTCTTTTTTTCATTACGTATTCCATTTGTCGACAATCTGTGTATATTGAACTACTCTTCGAGCCGGTTATGGAAAAATCTGGAGTGAAAACAAGGTCTTCAGAGAAGGCAGTGGTACCTGTTGAAGCATATATCTCGATGGTTACAGGGAGCTCCTCAGAGTAGGATTCAGAGACAGATGACCAGTCCTATATCCCACCTGAGGTGTATGCTCTAAGTTGCAATATTTATATTTCTCATATGATGCATATGGTGTCTTGTATTTCTTAGTTTAGACATCATATGCACAATATTGAATTCCATCTGCTTAGTTTAGAGATCATACATGCGAGTGCCAGCTGCTTAGTATATGAATCAATTATGTCAATTATAGCATGCCATCCTGTATACTTAGACAACATGTATGTGAATTATTTCATCCCAACCTATTTTAGAAAGACATCATATAGTTTTGTCATGTCATCCTATTTAGGTACTCATCATATGTTGAATTATGCCATTATATCCTGTTAAGTTATCCATCATATATCTGAAACTGTGTCATGCTATCCTGTTTAGTTAGGCATCATATATGTGAAATTGTGTCATGCTGTCCTGTTTGGTTAGACAACATATATGTGAATTACCACATTTGTCTATCATACAATGTCTGTACGTTCAATTTCTTTTCTTGTTTATCGGCCATTTGAATTGGAGGGGGTGATGGCAGTATCTAAGGGAGCAAAAACCCATTCTTCACAAAATACAGTGCTACCCATCGATGCAGATAGAACCATGGTTGTACTGGCCCACAGACTAGCCCCACCACACATAATCGAGACTCTTCTAGATTGCACACTTACACCATTGGGCAGAGAACCAGCTACAACCCATCTAACCGCAACCCCAGCGGATAGTAACCCACTACTAGTTGACAAAGCACCATCTCCACCACAGAGTACCCCACACGAGCAGTTTGTAAAGCTACTGCAGTGCCCAAAGCACGAAGACCACCACAGCTAACCCAAACTCCACGTTTAAAGCAGAAGAGCAAATGTTCTCAGGTCATATTCCGTAGCTATGGTCCATAATCCTTTATTGTTGCATCATTGTCTTTACTCATACCAACTACTTTCGAATTTGAAGGATCCAACTGAAACTCCAATGGCGCAACAAGTATGTTTTAAACCTATTTCTTTAACTGGATTACTGTTCTAACTTCTTGCTCTATGTTGATTTCAGTTTAAGTTGTATAAACAATTATGTTCTCATGTGATGCACATTACAAGTGTTGCCAATGCTGTGTAGTTTCTCACACTTATATTCTGTCTATGATGCTATGTCTTAAAAATATATGAGTTGAACTGTGTCTCTATCTTGATTAGGGAACATAAACTAAAATGATATGGACAATATAGTGACCATAGTACATAGATATATGTTTGTTTCATGCTATTATCCTGTCCACCTTACTATTGAACTGGTTCACCAAAATGAGTTTCGTATACTACAAGCTAAACCTGTGATGTGTCTGCTTGTTTCTCTTGTAGTATGCAAACAGAATATTGGAGAAGAGCACCCCACTATGCAACGGTAGAGAAAGTAATGCAGATAAGGTTCAAGATAGTGAGACAACCCTGTTGGTCTCCAAGAAAGGTGATAAAAACGATCTTGTAGACAGTGAGAAAACCCCACAGTCCCGCGTAGATGTAGTGTTCGAGTTACTGGCCAATACTGCTGGCACAAGCTCTTCGAACTCGCTGCCTGAATCACTTCGGCTTATTCAGTCTCAGCTACAAGCTGAAAGGCATCAGTCAGCTGTGCTGCGGCAAGAAGCCGAAGGACTGAGGAAGTCCCTGCAGAATTCAGATGTGTACTTTCTTGTGCAACACCAAGCGCTGGAGGATTTAAGCACCAAACAAGAGAAAGTTAATAAGCTTGCTAAGCATCTTGCCAGCATTATGTGTACCCAGCATATTGTTTCTTGAACTCTTCTGAAGTGGTTTCAGTTCTGGACTTATTTTGCTGCGGCATTTATATGCTGCTTTGTTCCCTATATTTGCACTGGTGGCGAACTTTGATGCCCAGTGGATGTAATATGTGTAATAGCCGTGATAGCCTAGCATAAGTTGCTTGCTTATTTATTTCCTTGTTGTCTTGTTTATTTGTTTGATTGTAGTCAGTGCAGTTCTTTTTCCGCGGTTTGCTAGTGGCTGCAATAACTTATTTTTTAAAACTAGGCCACAATAACCATGGGCTAATATTTACTGTAGTGACACTGGGCCTCCTATGGGCCATAGAAACAGTGGGCCTTCTACGGGCCATAGAAACAATGGGCCTTCTACGGCCCGTAGAAACAATGGGCCTTGTATGGGCCGTGTCATCAATGGGCCTTATACAGGCCGTATGATCGATTGGCCAAACATGGGCCAAACAGACCGCATTATGGCCGTAACGGGCCAGAGTTGGAATCGTCCGTTCATGGGCCGACCATAACGGGACATCGTTAATAGGCCGTATTTGATGATGCTATGAAAACGGCCCAATGTATTAACGGACCACAACCGGGCCGACTGTAACCACGGGCTGAATTTGGCCCACAAGCAGAAAATGACAGTAACGGGCCGTAAGTAAAAGAATGCTGGAAATGAGCCCAAGAATAAATGGGCTCTAAGAAGGCTGAAAGATAACATGGGTTGGAAACGTCCCAACGGAATAACGGGCCGTTAATGGATATAAAGTGATACATTGTTCATTACGGGCCAGTTTCACCACGGGCTGTTAATGGGTGTAAAGTGATACACTATTCATTATGGGCCAGTTTCACCACAGGCCATTAATAGGCCAAGAGTTACATAGGCCTCATATGGGCCGAAAGACGTCATGCGCCATACAAGGGCCAGAAGTGAAAACGGGCTGGAATCATACTGGATGGCCCAGATGACGCTACTGGGCCTAATTCCGATAGGGCGTAATGGGCCTTGGGTTAGCGGGTTGTAAATGGGCTATATGCGAACAGGCCGTTAACAGGCTTTCCATGGGCCGGCCTGCCACCTTTTGACCAAGTCAAACGGGCCGGCCTTTTCACAGGAATGGGCCTCTATTGGGTCGTGCCACGTGTCGACGTATCATAGGCGCCTTCTGTCCAATGAGTGGATGACATCTGTCCCAACGATGAGCCGACACGTGTTTCCTCCAGCCAATGATGATTTTACACGTGGAAAATTCCCATTGGTCGGGGCTGTTAACGGGTTATCGGGTCCAAAACCCGACCCGATAGCTTAACGATGTTCCATTACGGTGGATGCCACGTGTCGGTCACCCTTGACGAAAGCACTTCTGTGGACACTTCCGTGATGATAATTTTGGTAATGTCATGGAACACTTCTACGACAACACAGGTATGACTATCTTGATTCTGTCATAAAATCGTCATGGATGTACATGCATGACAGAAAACGCGACCTACTGTGACAAACACGTATCATCACGGAAGTGTATTTTTTTGTAGTGACAACTATCTAGGAAGTTCCTAGAAACATCGGTTGGTCCATTATAGAAGATATCAAGTATTTCATTTTTCTTAAGAGTATGGTGAGGCAAAGAATTAAACAATTGGCAAAGCCTCCCCCAAGCTTGTGGGAGACTCTCTTCTTTAATTTGCACAAAGTTAAATATTTCCTGTAAGGCAGCTTGTTTCTTATGAGCAAGGAAATATTTTTCAGAAAAGTAGTAAATCATATCCTGGGGACTACGCACACAACTAGGAGCAAGAGTATTGTACCAAGCTTTAGCATCACCCTTTAATGATAATTAAAATAATTTGAGAATATAGTAGCAGCGAGTTTTCTCATCATGAGTAAAAAGGGTGGCTATGTCATTCAGCTTAGTAAGATGTACCACAATAGTTTCAGTTTCATAACCATGGAAAGGATCAGATTCAACCAAAGTAATTAACTCTGGGTCGACAGAGAATTCATAATCCTTATCATCAATAGAGATATGTGAAGTAGCAAACTTAGGATCATATTGCATTCTAGCATTCAGAGTTTTCTTTATACTTGCATAATAATTTCTCTAGATCATCTCTATCCTTACAAGCAAAATATCTCTAGTTGTCTCATTCATAACATAACCTTCTGGTACTTTAGGCAATTCATATCTAGGAGGACTAGTTCTAGTAGGTATTTCAACATTTTCAGTTTCAAGCTCATCATCAGTTTCCACAATGTCATGTTGTCTTACTCTAGCAATTTGTTCATCAAGAAAATCACCTAGTGGCACATCATCATCAAGCAAGGTACTAGCATCATCATAAGTATCATTCATAGCAGAAGTAGCATCATCAATAACTTGCGACATATCAGGATTGATAGCATGTGGTGGTGTTGCAAGTTTACTTATAACAGAAGGTGAATCTAAAGCAGAGCTACATGGCAGTTACTTACCTCCCCTCGTCTTAATTAGAGGGATAAATCTTAGTCTTAGCATCCTTCAGATTCTTCATGGTGATAAATTGGTAATAATCCCAAGTGACTCAACAAATATAGCTATGCTCCCCAGCAACGGAACCAGAAAAAGGTCTTGATAACCCACAAGTATAGGGGGTCGCAACAGTTTTCGAGGGTAGAGTATTCAACCCAAATTTATAGATTCAACACAAGGGGAGCCAAAGAACATTTGCAAGTATTAGCAGCTGAGTTGTCAATTCAACGACACCTGGAGATTAATTATCTGCAGCAAAGTGATTAGTAGCAAAGTAATATGATAGTTTTGATAGTAGTGACAGTAGCAATGGTAACGGTAATAGTGATAGCGGTAGTTTTGTAGCAAGTGCAGCAGTAACGATAGCAGTTGTAACTTAGCAAGATTAATATGCGATAAATTCATAGGCATTGGATTGGTAATTTGTTGGATGATATTCATCATGTGACAGTCATAACCTAGGGCGATACAACACTAGCTCTAGTTCATAAATATAATGTAGGCATGTATTTCGTAAATAGTCATATGTGCTTATGGAAAGAACTTGCATGACACTTTTGTCCTACCCTCCCGTGGCAGCGGGGTCCAATTGGAAACTAAGGGATATTAAGGCCTCCTTTTAATAGAGAACCGGAACAAAGCATTAACACACGATGAATACATGAACTCCTCAAACTACGGTCATCACCGGGAGTGGTCCTGACTATTGTCACTCCGGGGTTGCCGGATCATAACACATAGTAGGTGACTATAACTTGCAAGATCGGATCTAGAACATGGATATAATGGTGATAACATAAATGGTTCAGATCTGAAATCATGGCACCCGGGCCCAAAGTGACAAGCATTAAGCATGGCAAAGTCATAGCAACATTAATCTCACAACATAGTGGATACTAGGGATCAAGCCCTAACAAAACTAACTAGATTACATGATGAATCTTATCCAACTCCTCACCGACCAGCGAGCCTACGAAGGAATTACTTACTCCCGGTGGGGAGCATCATGGAATTGGTGATGGAGAAGGGTTGGTGATGACGAAGATCGAAGATCCCCCTCTCCGGAGCCCCAAACGGACTCCAGATCTGGCCTCCCGATGAAGAATAGGAGGTGGCGGCGGCTCCGTCTCATGAAACATGATAATTCTTTCTCCTTTATTTTGTTCTCGAAATATGTGATTTTATAGCATTGGTTCCAGGGTCTGCGGGGCCGCCAGGTGGGGACAACCCACCTGGGCTCGCCTGGGGGGCAGGCACGCACTGGTGGGTTGTGCCCACCCAGGTGCCCCCCTCTGGTGGTTCTTGGCTCCAGAAATTCTGATATATTGCATAAAAATATCCTCGTAAAGTTTCGTTCCATTCCGAGAACTTTTATTTCTGCACAAAAATAACACCAAGGTAGTTCTATTGAAAACAATGCCAGTCCGGGGTCAGTTTCGTTCAAATCATGCAAATTAGAGTCCAAAACAAGAGGAAAAGGGTTAGGAAAGGTACATACGTTGGAGACGTATCCATGACATGAGCCGGTGGTGTGCGCAGAATCACTTCATGCAGAGGGGAGTGGGGGTGGTGCTCTTCCCAGAACACATCTTGTGTGATTGGCGTCGTGGCACCACCAATGCTTATCAATTCACTGCTTGTTGGAGTAGGCGATGATACTGGATTGGGCTCGAGCTAAGGAAGGACTTCATCATCATCAACATTGTCATCTTGACCAATGTCTTCAGCTGCGGTGGAATCGGCAACTAGAATTTCTTTAGACACAGGAGCCTCTGTGGAAGCAAGCTCATGCATAACGACACGATGCTCGCGATTGGAGGAGGCAGGAAGTGCAACCGAAATGGGTTCAACATTCAATGGCTCTTGGGGGGTAGTATGCTCTTTGCGTGAAGACTTTGTCTTCACCTTCTTCTGGGAGGGAGCAGCATCAGAAGTATCGTAGTGCTTCCTCTTCATGGCTTCAGCCTCAGCTTGCCTAGTCTTTTTCTTCTCTGAAGCTGCTGAAGGGACCTTTGGCTTCGAGCCAGTCATACTAGCAGGGAAGACAATGCTTGGCCTTTCCTGCCTTGCGGGTTCGGGTTTAGCTTCACCAGGCTTTTTCTTGACAGCAAGCTTGGGGTCGATGCCTGGATGCCCAAGTGCCTTTCTCTTCACAGCGTCATTGTGAGCCTGAACGCATTTCTCAGCATAATACTTCATGCGCTCGCAAGAGCCTTTGGCTTCCTCACGCTTCTTGTTGAACTGTGCCTTGAGGTCAATCATCATCTGCTTGAAGTTTTGAACATCAACGACGTTGAGTTTTGCCATTGCTTCTTGAACTGGGCCTTCTCATAGTCGATTTTGTTCTTCAACTCGACAATTTTCTGAGCTATAGCAAGCTCCTCGACGATGCTGCCTTGAAATGTGACACTTATGCCAATGGGTAGCTGCGGATCATCGATGATAAGAGTGGGATCTTCAAACCACTAATCAATGAAGTTGTTGAGGATATCTGCATCGAACAGAGGCAAGTGCTTGAAGATTTCAGCCTCTTGCTTGCTCTTGATGAGCATCTCCAGAGCATCATCAGCAAGATCTTCATCACTTGACAGATTAATAGCATTTTCTTCATTGCATAAAATGTTGGCTGGAGTAAGATCATGCCCAGAAATCTTCTTGGGCTTCTTGGTCTTCTTGGAAATACGGGATTGATCTTCAGGCTGCACGCTGGACTCAGGAGGTGCAGATTGCAATGGCTTCACTCTAGAAGCTTTTGGAGCAGCAGAGGGCTTTGAAGCTTTTGACTTCTTCTTTTGCTTTGGGGGCTCAGGAGCATCCTCAGAGTCTGCTTCTTCAACGGATTAATCAACTGTATCCCTTTGTGCAGCAATATGGGATAGAATCCCATCGAGGCTATTGAAGGGACCAATGACATTCGAATTGGCTTCACGAGTGCCATTAGGCCTTGGATCAGCTAGACCTGGGTTGAAGTTGAGTCTGAATGCCTTCTTGTTCTTAGCTGTAGACTCCTTTGCAAACTCATAGTTTCTCTTGAATATATCATCATCTCGACACCATCGAAGAGCTGATGGGTCAGCATCTTCTGGTGATTGACCTCTGACAATGCTTGGGTAAAAGCCTTGAGCTATGGCTTTAGCCTTGGTCTTGGGCTGCAGTTTCTTGTAGAGAATGTCACCCCACGAGCGCTTTATAGCATTCTTTTCTGCATATTTAGGAGTTACGAAGCGATACTTGAACCACTGTTCAGCCCAATATCTTCGAATCCATTGGATTCTAGATTTGCGCTTTGTATAAGTTTCTTCTAGATCAGAGTTGTACAGTTCATATAGATCTGGTGGCAGATCCAAAGTAGTATTGCTACGGCGTTGCCTGCCCCCTTTCTTTCTGGATTTATCAGATGCCACTGGATTTAGATTGAAAGTCTTCACAACTGTGATTGGCTTCAAACGACTGGTCAGACAGGAACTAGCTTTAGGTGACTCAATGTGGTGCTGTAAGAACTCTGCAAATGAATGCAGACTATGAGAACCAAGGTATTCTCCCACGGACATGTACCTGTGACAGCATTAGAGATGCGAGGGAAGGGGAAGAGGTCATATGCATTCTCAGAAGATTTTGAAGATAAATCAGTTTGAAGACTTTGACCTCATAGTGCGAAGACATTCGCTTATTGAAGTGAGTTGGTTCCAGATTTGTACGAATACGTGAATAAGTACAAGTGAGGAATCTAACTAGTTGTGTTGTATCAGTGAATACACTTGCAAGATATGAGATGCAGAAATAGAAAGATATAGATTTGTAAGTTTAGAAACCACTTTTGGAAGAAGTGGACAGATTCAACGGATCAAATAAGTGGTAAAAAGTGAGTTTTATTTACCACACGAAGAACTGCTAGACGAAGCGGGAAGGAGGCTGAGCAGCCCAATCTCCCGCACCCTAACTTGGTGGCGGAAGACACCTACGGCGGCGGCGTAGAAGACGGTGTCCGTGGCCGGCATGAAGACGGCATCAGAGATGTCGCGGCAACACACACATATATATAAACACTTGCCTTCCCCCACCCCCACACACCATCCCTATCCTCCCGACCCGCACCCGTCGGCCTCCCCACAGACCCCCGCGCAGCGAGGCTCACCCAGCCCGCCGGCGTCGGCGGCCGACTGCGCGCGCCCCGCCACCAACCCTAAGAATCGCCGCCCGATGCAGGTCACCCTTGAGCGCCGCCACACATGGATCCGGCTGAAGCCGGCCAAATCCCGTCTCCACGTCGGCGTCCGCGCCGCCCCGCCCCGCCCGGCACATCGCCGCTTACCTTCCCGGTCGCCGCATAAGGATCCACAAAAAGCACAGCGAGCCTGCATCTTTCCGTCCCCGCACGCCTCCACGCCCAACCCGCCGGCGTGCCTCCACCCCCAACTCGCCGGCGCGCCACTCCAGCTAGCCCGCGCGGCACCCTCACGTGCGTGCCTCCCTCTATCCGAGCTTGCCGCTGCAGCCAACCGCCTCCATCTCCACCCGCAGTTCCCATCTCCACAAGCACCTGCGCCTCTTTGAACTTCTTCAGCTAGTCTCTTTGCAGCCGCACACGGCACACATGACATCACCCGACCGCCGTTCAAATTGTGCCTTGGCTACAGTCCACAACTCGCTGATGCTCTGCCTCCTAGCGCGTGTATGTTGAGCGCAAGTGCCCATGAGTTACTGCGGGTGCAGCTGCAGCTCTTTGCATATGTGTCCGCTTGTGCACGCACACAACTACTCTTCTCTCTCTCTCTCTTAGTACATGTGTGCAATAGCGATTCAGCTCTCTAATGTTGTTTTCTCTTGTGTCAGTGTGACGGCTTCTACAACTTACTCCTACTCTTTTTCTACTATCTCAATAATTGTTCTAGCGTGTGTGAGAAGTTCATGTACTGACAGCATATAAATTACTAACATATTTCAATGTCCGTCAGAGAAAAAAAGACCAGAAACTCCGACAGAACAGATCGATGAAGAAGTTCACCATAGATGCAGGGGAGAAGGTCACCACGGAGGCAGGAAGAAGTTCACCAGAGGCAGGGAGATGGATGCGATCTCACATCCTGTGTATTCTTGAGATGGCCTCCCAGTGTGGAGCCTCAAAACCATATTGCCTACAAATATGATAGTCCCAATGCTACCGTCACATGTAAAAAAAATTAGATATATACATGTATAGAACCTACAATAACTTTATGTGGAGTTGATGGATTATTCAGTGGTTGATGCTGCCACTATTGATTTTTTCTTGGGATGGTCTTCATCACCGTTAAATAATTCACTCCACCTCAACACTGATTTCTTCAGCTAGATTGCCCTTATTATTTTGTATTCTTTTCTTTTCTTTTCTAAAAAGTATTTGCTCTGAAATCCAGATCCGATGATGTAGCTTTGGCTATTCTTGAAAGTTCTTGAAAAATGTGGAGAAAATTGTACATGCTCTTTAAGTCAAAATTTTGGCTTTTTTCCGAAGGTCAAAATGTTGTATCCGAGAAGGTCGAATGTGTTATCTGAGCAAGTTCAAATAAAATTAAACATGCAAGGTAAAAAATCAATTTTTTTGTTTCTATAAATAAAACCAAAGAAGTTCAAATTAAAATAACGGAATAGTTCAATCTTAGAAAAAATAACAGATTTTTTCTGTTTCTAATAATAAAACCAAGAGGCTCACATTAAAAAACATATCATTTCAGTGTTAATTTTTTTTTTGAAATCATCCTTGTTCTAAAAAAACTAGCAAGTTCAAAAAGTTTATAAAACAAAATTTGCCCTTTTTAAAAAAAGAATTAGAAGTTCAACTTTAAATAACTCGGCGGTCCTATGTTTATGGTATAACTAGGAATTTTCCCATTACTAATGAATAACACCAAGAAGTCCAAATTAAAAAAATGAAGCGGCTCGATGTTTATAAAAACTCAAATTTTCTGATCAAATGAACAAGAACATTGTTTTACGGTTTCAAAAAAATGGAAAAAGAAAGTATTTCAAATAAACCAAGAAGTCCAAATTATGAAAATATAGAAGTTTGATATTTATAAAAATAACTCAATTTTTCTGATCAAATTAAAAAGAACATTGTTTTACGGTTTCAAAAAATGGAAAAAAAGTATTTCAACTAAACCAAGAAGTCCAAATTATAAACATATAGAAGTTCGATATTTATAAAAAAAACACAACTTTTCTTCGTTACTAAAGAATAAAATTAAAGAAGTTCAAATTAAAATGAAGGGAGTAGTTTGATGTTTACGGAAAACTAAAATTCTTTCCATTTCTAGGAAAAATGTATGGGGTTCAATTTAAAAAAAGTGTTTGATGCTTATTTGAAAACATATTTATAAGAATAAGACTAAGAAGTTCAATCCAAAATAGTAGATAAGTTTGAGGTATATAAAAAACTTATATTTGTTGCAAGAGGTTCACGTGCATCTCCGTGGATGGTTCAGAATTTATATTGCAGGACGTCCGACCTCCAATTACATGTTTTAAAATGGCAAAAAATGACATCCAACTTTCAATTGCGTGTAATTCGACGTATACACAAAAATGCGACAGAAGTTCATAGTGAAAACAACGAGAAATTCAAGTACTGCAAGGAATGCATTTCAGGTGAGAATAAAAGTATAGAAAAATAAAAGCTTAAAAGGTTTGTTGAAAGAAGTTCAAGTGCTCTGTCCGGAGAAGTTCAAAAATTCTTACGAGAGAGGTTCACCTTGTATTTCCATGTTCAATTTTTTCTGTATAAAAATCGAATACAATTCTTTACTCAAAATATAAAAAGGTGAAGTTCAAATTGAAATAACAGAGAAAAGGCAAAGTCCAAATATGAATCACGTGTGTGTTTCATAAAAAAATGAATAAAAGGCAAAGTCCAATTTTGTTGTTGTTATAAGTTCAAGTCCTTGGTCGGAGAATGTTAAAAAAAATTATTGTGAGAAGGGTTTGTACAAAATGAATATCATTTGTATAACATTAACGAATAGATGAGAAAATTACAAATGAAAACATGTCATAGAAGGTCAACCTGAAAACAGCAGGAAGTTCAACTACTACACTGAATGAATTTCAGATGAAAAACTTTTAAAACCGTCGCGAGTATGAAAAAATGATCAACATGAGAAAGTTGCGTGTTTACAGCATCTTTCGATCTAGATATCATTTGCTCAATTCCGGTGAGTGCATGGAGAGCTACGAGCAGTGGATGGAGATCTATGAGCAGAAAAAACACGTCAAAAACAGAGTGAAGTTTAGGTAAGCATGCCGAGAAGTTCAAGTTCTTCACGCGGTGCAATTTTGAAGATTTCGTTTCGCGATAAAGGCAGAATGCATGATCTCACTGTTTTTGAAATTACTTAAAAACGGCTAGAAATCAGAGAAAACCATCAACATGAAACAGTTTCACATTTTCTGTAGCTTTTCAGCGGTATATTATTTGCCCCATTCCGATAAAGTTTGTAGAAATTATTGCAAAAATACGTTTTTAGCCATTTTCAAAATTGACATAAAACCGTAAGGAATTGGGAGAAACAATATATACAAGAAAGTTTCGCATTTCCTCAAGCTTTCCAACGCCGTATCATTTGTTGCATTCAGACATACGGTTGAAAAATTAGTTTGAAAATACGAACTTGGTGGAACTTGTACCATTTTCTGAATTACTTTAAAACCGTACCAAATTAGAAAAGACTTTCAACACGAAAAAGTAGCACATTTTCACAAGCTTTCTAATGCCATATCATTTGCCTCAATTAGATTAGCAGTTTAGAAATTACATTGAAAATACGAACTCGGTTGTTCGGTTTACGAAATTTTACGATTTTCCAAATTACTATTTATCCATAGGGAATTAGAGAAAACTTTCAACATGTCGAAGGAGCGGGTTTGCAGCAGCTTTCCAACACCATATTATTTACCTCATTCCGATAAACGGTTTAGAAATGCGATCGAAAATATGATTCACGTTTTTTGTATGAAGAAAAAACGGTTTTCAAAACTGCTCTTAAACCGCATACATTTTGCCAAAAATTTAACTTGGGTCATGATACTGGTGTCCATAGCTTTCCAATGGTATATCGCAAGCCCCATTTGGACACATTTTAGCTGAAGTTCAACCTAGTACTCGGGGAAGGTCAGGCGCGTTACTCGGGAAGTTCATGTTGTGATCAGAATATTATTCTGATCCCATGATCAGAATAGTGAATAGTGTTTATGTGTGTGTCTATATATATATATATATATATATATATATATATATATATATATATATATATATATCAGTGAAGGCCAAATCAATGTTGCGAGGATAAACTTTGAAGTCAAATCAATGTTGAAGACAAACCAAATACGAAGATAAATGCAATCATGATGCCAAATGAAAATCTTCAAGAAGGTGTGGTGGTGGCGTTACCCAACGTATAGGAAATATTAGACCCAGACATGGCGCACAATTACCATGGTGCTCCAAAGTCAAATTCCACATTAATGTATTCACACTCAGAGGGTAAGTATTCATGAATTGAATATATATGTTACTTTGTGTGTTGTACAGCTAAGTCATCAATATGCATAAGCGTTAGGATGTGTGTCCATTCACAGGACATTTGAGGATTCTAAGATATTTAGCTCACACCACAGCTTGCAAAACCTTTTCTCATCCAAGGGCTTCGTGAAGATATCTGCCAATTGCTCTTCAGTGTTGATGTGAATGATATCAATGTCTTCCTTCATGACATGATATCTGAGAAAGTGATGACGGATCTGAATGTGCTTTGTCTTCGAGTGCTGAACTAGATTATTGGCAATCTTGATGGCGCTTTCATTGTCGTAGTAGAGTGGCACATGCTTCAAGTTGATGCCATAATCCTTGAGAGTTTGCTTCATCCAGAGAAGTTGAGCAACATGATCTAGGAGCAATGTATTCAGATTCAGCTGTGGAGAGTGATACACAGTTCTGCTTCTTTGAAGACCAACAGACAAGATATCGTCCAAGAAAGTGACATGTGCCTGATGTGGACTTGCGATCAACCTTGTCACCAGCATAATCAATATATGAGAATCCAACTAGATCAAACTCTGAGCCCTTTGGATACCATAATCCTAGTGTTGGTGTGTGAGCCAAACACCGAGAATTCGCTTCACAGCGAGGTGATGCAATTCCTTTGGTGCCATTTGGAATCGGGCACACATGCAAACACTAAGCATTATATCAGGCCTAGATGCACATAAGTACAATAGAGAACCAATCATGGAGCAGTATACCTTTTGATCAAACTCTTTACCATTGTCGTCGGGGCCCAATTGGCCTTTCGTTGGCATTGGCGTCATGTACCCTTTGCAGTCTTGCATTCCAAACTTCTTCAGACAGTCTTTGAGGTATTTCTTTTGTGATTGAAGATGCCATTTCTTTGTTGATGAATTTGAAGACCAAGGAAGAATTTCAGCTCTCCCATCATGGACATCTATGCCCAAACTCATCACTGTATCTCTTGTCAGTGTAGCCAATGATAATGTCATCCACATAGATTTGGCATACAAATAGTTTACCATCATATGTCTTCGTGAAGTGAGTGGGATCTAGAGAACCAGGTTTGAGGCCTTTGCTCTTCAGGAAGTCTTTGAGTGTGTCATGCCAAGCTCGAGGTGTTTGTTTGAGGTCATACAGTGCCTTCTTGATCTTGTACACCATGTTAGGATGATATGGATCTTCAAAACTAGGGGGTTGAGCAACATATACTTCTTCTTCAAGTTTGTCGTTGATGAAGGCACTCTTCACATCCATTTGGTACAGAAGAATATTGTTGTGGTTAGCATAGGCTAGCAGTATACGGGTGGCTTCAAGCCTAGCCACAGGAGCAAATGTTTCATCAAAGTCAACTCCTTCCACTTGTATGTAACCTTGAGCAATGAGACGAGCCTTGTTTCTGACAACTTTACCATGCTCATCTTTCTTGTTGCGGTAGATCCATTTGGTGTCAATAATGTTGTGCTTGCGAGGATCAGTATGCTTAACTAGCTCCTAGACATTATTCAGCTCAAACTGTTGAAGCTCTTCTTGCATAGCTTGAATCCATTCAGGTTCCATGAAGGCTTCATCAACTTTATTGGGTTTAGATATAGAGACAAATGCAAAGTGACCACAGAAATTTGCTGGCTGTGTTACTCTTGAATGAGTGAGTGGACCAGGTGCATTGATACTACCAATGATCTTCTCAAACTGTACTTCATTGGCCACGCAAGGATGGGCAGGACGAAGACTTTGCTATTGTTGATTGTCGTCAGTTTCAGCATTATCTTCAGATTGACCATTGTCTTCATGTTGATTTGGTTCTGAAATGATGATTTCCTCTTCAGCATGTTCCTTGGTGGGTATGATTTCTCCAGTACCCATTAGCTTGATAGATTCACTTGGTGTAGCTTCAACTAGCACATTTGGTAGGTGCTCTCTTTGCGAGTCGTTAGTCTCATCGAACCGCACATCTACAGTTTCAACCACTTTATAGTGAAAGAGGTTGAAGACTCTGTAGGTGTGCGAATCCTTTCCGTGACCAAGCATAAAACCTTCATGTGCTTTCGGTGCAAATTTTGAAGTGTGATGTGGATCCTTGATCCAGCACCTAGCACCAAAGATCTTGAAATAGCTTACATTTGGCTTCTTACCAGTCAGGAGTTCATATGATGTCTTCTTGAGGAATTTATGAAGATAAACTCTACTGATGATGTGGCACGCAATATCAATGGCTTCAGGCCAGAACTTCCTTGGAGTCTTGTACTCATCGAGCATCGTACGTGCCATCTCAATGAGGTTCTGTTCTTGCGCTCCATGATGCCATTTTGCTTAGGTGTGTATGGAGTAGAGAACTCATGTGTGATGCCCAATGTATCAAGATAAGTGTCGAGGCCAGTGTTCTTGAATTCTATGCCATTGTCACTCCTGATGTGCTTGATCTTGATGCCATAATTGTTCGTGGCATGATTGGCGAAGCGTCTGAAGACATCCCGCACTTCAATCTTGTAAAGAATTATGTGCACCCAGGTATATCTCGAATAATCATCAACAATAACGAAGCCATAAAGATGTGCAGTGGTAGTAAGGGTAGAGTAGTGAGTAGGGCCAAATAAGTTCATGTGTAGCAGCTCAAAGGGGTGTGATGTAGTCATGATTGTCTTCGAGGGATGCTTGGATCTAGTCATCTTTCTGGCTTCACAAGCACCACATAGATGATCCTTCTTGAACTTGATGCCCTCGATGCCAATGGTATGCTTGTTCTTCACGAGAGTGTGCAAGTTCGTCATACCCGCATGTCCTAGCCTTCGATGCCAAAGCCAACACTTTGAAGCTTTTACTAGAAGACATACGGCAAGCTGTGGTCCTGCGGAGAAATCTACCATATACAGATCATCTCTTTGATAACCTTTGAAGACTAGAGATTTGTCAGATTCCATAAGCACAAGGCAACAATATTTTCCAAATATCACAATCATGTTCAGATCACAAAGCATTGAGACAGACATTAAGTTGAATCCAATGGATTCAACAAGCATCACTTTATCCATGTGTTGATCCTTTGAGATTGCAACTCTACCTAGGCCCAATACCTTGCTTTTACTAGTGTCAGCGAACGTGATGTGACTTTTAGTAGATGAACGTAGGGTTGAATCCATGAGAAGACTTCGATCACCAGTCATGTGGTTAGTGCATCCACTGTCCATTACCCACTCAGTAGCTTTCGGAGTCGTACCCTACACTGCAGTTAATGGGATAGGCCTCACCAAGAGTATTGTGAAGCACAAACATATAACGAACAAGCATATTATCAAAGTTAAGATTCTTGTTTGGTAAGATAGGATGCCCGTCAAGAAACCCTGGGACGAAATAAATTGTAAGACCATTCTGACACTTTATCTTGCGTCCCACAAGATGTTTTAGGTGCCCATGTCGGATTTCGGGTTCCGGCAGACCCTCTAGGTTCGAACTCTGGGGTGCGTGTGGAGATTTCACCCTCTGCCTACCTACACCTCACCGCCTCGCTATGATCTAAGCAGTCAAAGAACAACACAAGAGACACAGAGTTTATACTAGTTCGCGCCACCATTGTGGTGTAATACCCTACTCTAGTGTGTGGTGTGGTGGATTGCCTCTTGGGCTGATGATGAACAATACAAGGAAGAACAGCCTGGCGAGGGTCTATTTTTGGCTAGTGCGATGAACTACTAGGGGGAGTTCAGTCGCTCTCTCTACTGGGTTCCTGGTGAGGATTCCCTTGTTTCTATCTTGTGGTGGCTAGCCCTATTTGTAGGCAAAGGCCCTGGGCCTCCTCCCAAATATTGAGCGGGAAGGGCGCCAACAATTGGCCATTTTGAAGGGGAATATCTAGTACACTTATCCTGACTAAAGTTGGTCCTCACCTGCTAAAGGCTCTGGTTGTGATGTCGGCTTGGGCTCCACGATGACCTCCATCCTGCCGTTCTTCTGGTCTTGGTCTTGTTGCACCGAAATGGATGCCTTTGCTTGATGCTCCCGCCTGCGCTTGCTCCCTTTGCACCAAAGGGGAAAGAAGGACACTGCGCGGGCTATTGCTTGCCTGGCGCCCTTGGTCGTCATGGTTTGCGTCATGGGCACCTCGCGAGGTACCCCGCCTCCTCGCGAGCCAGCTTGACGAGGCCGTTCCTGAGGAAGCCTCCTGTCGTCCGCCCCGCGAGGCTTGGACCCTCACGAGGGTCTTGAGCTCGTGCTGATGAAGATGGGCCATGCTGGGCCGCCCCTTGAGCCACGCCGCAGGCCACAGGCAGGCAAGTCTGGGGACCCCCGTTCCCAAAACATTAACAGTAGCCCCTGGGCCAAAGGCATGCCCGGACTTGGTTGAGCAGAGAGGCGAAGGGGCAAGTGCGAAGCGCCGCGGGCCCTAACAGCCTGCGGCCTCGAGCGCCGCGTGGCAGTTGATTGGACGTGGGCGGCCCCGCTCCCCCACGACGCCTCGGCAACTGCATGAGCTGACAAGTCCCTGCATGCAAAAACTGGTCATGATTACCTACATCGTGGAAGTCGACGGTTGGCCTCCTCTGGCTATAAGTACGGAACGGCGTGAGCCATTCTAGTTCATCTTCCTCTGCTACTTCTCCTCTTCTTCATCTTCGCCGCTGCTCCGCCTTGCCGCCATGGCTCTGATACACCGGTTCTCCGCGGAAGAGAAGGGAAAGGCCCCCCGAGAGGGCCCCGACCCGCTTCCGCCAAAGAAGAGGTTGGTCCTCTGCCGCCGAGATGTGGGCGCACGGCAGGAGGTGTCGAGGCCTTGGTGCGAGCAGCCACCGCCAGGGTTTCCGCTGCCCTTGTACGCCCGCCTTGAGGGCCCTGCAGGAGCTAATGCTGATCGCCATGGACGGCGCCGCCCTCGGCGCCGGCGGGTCACGGCGGTGCGTGTTGTCCCTCCGGGAGTTCACACCGAGGGCTCCTCCCGAGAGTTTGTGCTCCACGCCACCATGCCTCCTCAGTCTTGGATTTGCCTTCCTCCTTCCTTCGCCTTCGAGATTCCGCCGAGGGGGCCTTTCAGGCTCTGGCTACAGCACACCGATTGCCAGACTCCTGCGACCGATGCGGATGTCGAGGTCGTCGCTCCAGGTAAGGTCTTCGTGACCCGGGGCTGGGGCGAGATTGCCCGGGTTTGCAGGATGAGGGGCGCCCTCGTGATCCACCTGGAGTTCGACGGAGCTTCCATGATGCTCTTCAAGGTCTTGGACGAAGATGGGCGTCAGCTGGAGTGCTGTCCCAGAGACAGTGGCAGAAGCCCCGGAGCGGCAAGGACCAGGCCTGCCGTTGTGCGTTCTTCCAGCAGCTCCTCGAGCGGCGAGGGTGCCAGAGGATCCAGCGACTCCGCCGAGCTCTTCGCGACTCCGGAGACGAGTGATGACAACTACGAGCCCCCGAGCCTGCGCCGCTCTTGGAGCAGGACGGGCTCGTTAGGCCGTCGCCGTCTCTGATCTGGATGAGGTTGGCGCCGGTGCCCAGTGGCCCACTCTTGATGATGGCGTGTGCCGTGACGGTTCCTGTAGTTAGGACTCCTTAGGATATGCATCTTTTGTCCCTGCGAGGAGCCAAGAATACACCCCGTGGGGGCTTGTAAGGTGTCTGTAGCTCCGTTTGTCAATATGATCCTTATCTTGAAGCGGTGCGAGATGCTTATTCCGTCCTAGCTTAGTTTCTTCCTTTCAGACCTCATGAGGGCTTGGTGCTCTGCGCCGACAGGTCCCGGTCCCAAGGTGGCTTCAGCCGTCACTGGTATGCCAGGTCGCGATGCCGTGGTCAAGGCCAGGAGGTGAGCGGCTCGGGGTCCAGTAAGAGCCCCTGAGTCGCGGTGCTCAGGAGGTCCCCTTTGGCGCTCAAGCATCTATCGTTCTGTGAGAAAGGAATGTGATGTTGCTAACACGGGATTGCATTGGATGCGGTGATGGTGTTGCGATAGCTAGTGTTTCCGGAGAGTGACTTATCTCAAGAGACGCTTCCTGGTGCGGTGCTAGGACCGTGCCTTGGCCAGCGAGAGGTTGCCTGGCGAGGTCTCCGCGTGCCTCTCTCCTCTCGCCTCTGCTCCCCTTTCTGCTCTACGTCCTCGGGTCCCGGCCCTCGAGCGAGTCTCAGCCGTCGCTGGTTTGCCGGGGCACGATGCCGTGGGCAAAGCCAGAGGGTGAGGGCTGGAGAGCCGATAAGAGCCCTGAGTCGCGATGCCCGGGCAGCCCCCCTTTAACACGCAAGCGGTTCACGCGGACGAGAGTGAAGAGGACGCCTTGAGGGCCTCGCCTGGCGCTTCTCCTTGGGGGGGGGGGATCCTGCAGATCCACCACAAAAGAGCAAAAGTCTGCTATGACAAGCGTCGGTCAGTCGTTAGTTGCTGTGGAGAGGCAACGAGGCACAAAAGGCCTGACGAGGTGTGTTGGGGCACCCGCGAGCCAGTGCGGGACTCACGGGGCCCTACCCCAAGGCGGGTTGCGCCTGGCACTGGGCCTTAACTTGTGCTATGTTCCTGCAAATTTGGCCAGATGTCGATGCTCTGCGTCCTCGGATCCCGGCCCTCGAGCTGGTCTCAGCCGTCGCTGGTTTGCCGGGGCGCGATGCCATGGGCAAAGCCAGAGGGTGAGGGCTGGAGAGCCGGCAGGAGCCCTGAGTCGCGATGCTCAGGCACCCCCCCTTTAACGCGCAAGCTGGGTTAGATGTTGGCGCTCTACGTCCTGGGGTCCCGGCCCTCGAGCTGGTCTCAGTCGTCGCTGGTTTGCCAGGGCGCGATGCCGTGGGCAAAGCCAGAGGATGAGGGCTGGAGAGCCGGTAAGAGCCCTGAGTTGCGATGCTCAGGCACCCCCCCCTTTAACGCGCAAGCTGCTGACATCTAGGAAGAAGAGGTGCCACGGACAGGCACCAAATAACAAGCATGATGGGTCGAATGCATGGCCCGAAAATAAATGCAAGATGGATACACGCCGCTGGGTCTGACCCAAGCAACTTGGGGATGATGCATCCTGTGGGGCTCCCCCAACAAAGTAAGCTAAAAACACGAGCAAAAGGGATACACGCCGCAGGGACGGACCCACGCGGCCTGGGAATGATGCAGCCCTGAGGGCGCTTCCAGCTGGAAACGAAACTTGAAAGATGTCACCTGATAGTGTTGATGACGAAGGGGTGTTGAATTAGCAGACGTAGCGAGCTGCGGGAGCCGATCCTCACGAGCCCCCAGGCCCAGGATCCTCGAGAGGCTCCGGAGGCACTGGTGGCTCCTCACGGACCATCTCCATCTCCGCCAGGACTGTAGAACGCCTGGCCTCCTGAGCCTCCAGGTGCTCCTCATGAGGCGCTGGCGCACCGCAACCGCGTTCGGCAAGCCGTAGGGCATGCGAACGTAGCTGTGGGTGGGCCTCCACAGCGCCCCACACGTGAGGGCCAGAAGCACTCTTGAGAGGCGACTCGGTTGAGCCCTGGGATGTCGATGCAGACGCGCAGCCCGCCATCCTCACCTGGATGGGGAGTTGCGGTGGGTAAGCGGCGGTTGCCACTAATGACTATTGACTCTTGCAACTCCTGTGTGATCTGACTAACGAACTCCTGAGGGTTTGGCCCTCCTTGCCTTACTCCTTCCTGAGGGAAACGTGTTCTGAAACACGCCTCCAAATGGTTCCCAAGCGCCTCCCTCGTGACCTTAGCAAGGTCGGTGGCCCTCCAGGTGGGAACCCCTGAGACCTGCTTGAGGAGGGCGCCAGGCACGCCTCCCTATGCGATAGAAGGAGGTGCCACCTGAGCAGGCGCAGACCCTGAGGGGCCTGCCTCCTGAGGGGTCGGGCTTGGTGATGTCTTCTTCTTCTTGGGGGCGGTCTTAGGGAGCCTCCCGCTCCCACGATCTGGGTCTTCAAGCGAGGCGGCCTGAAAAGCTCGTTCCAGGGAGCACACCGCGTCTCTTTCTTCACAAGGCACCGTGATGACTCCACCGCTTCCTGGCAACTTAAGGACGTTGTAGCCGTGATGAGTCACGGCCATGAACTTGGCGAGAGATGGGTAGCCGAGGATGGCGTTGTACGCCAGGAGAATGTGGGCGACGTCGAAGTCGATGAGCTCGGTGCGGTAGTTGTTGCGCTCCCCGAAGGTGACTGGGAGGCGGACCTGCCCAATTGGAACCGTGGAGCCGTCGGTGACTCCGGAGAAGGGCTTGGTTGGCTGAAGCTGATCGTAAGGCACTTGGAGGTTGTTGAATGTCTCTACGGACAGGACGTTGAGCCCTGGCCCGCCATCGATGAGGGTCCTGGTGACTTGCACATTGCTGATGACTGGGGAGCAAAGCATTGGGAGGACTCCGGCTGTGGCCGCGCACTTGAGCTGATCCGCTGAGCTGAATGTGATGGCGCATGCCGACCACCTGAGGGGGCGCGTGGCTTCAAGCTTGGGGAGGACTGCATTCACTTCGCGGGCGAACTGCTTGAAGATGCGTTGAGAGGCTGGGGCTTGAGCTCCGCCCAGGATGCAGGCAATCGCGCGCGGCTCCTGGAAGCCCCCAGCCCCCTCGTCCTGATGATGGTCCTCATTTCTCCTTGGCTGCGGTGGCAGTGGAGGGAGGCCTGCGTTTCCTTGCGGGCAATCCTCGCGAGGCCGATCCCTCCAGTCTCCCTCGCGAGGCTGATCCTGCCAGCGATCCTCGCGAGGTCGGTCGCGCCACCCTTGGTGAGGGCCGCGGTCTTCCCAGTGTCCTGCGTTCCTTCCTTCTCCTCGGTCATAGCCGCGATCGTTGTGGTCAGGGCGTCGGCCGACCCTTCCTTCTCGCACGGCTCGGAGCTCTTGGCATTCGTTGGTGTTGTGGGTGTGGAGGTCGTGGTACACACAGTACCGGCTGCCCTTGAAAGACTCGGGCTGGTCTATGCCCCGCTTGGTGTCTGGTTCTGCCGCGAGCACGACATCCCCCTTGCGCTTCACGTCCTTGGCCTTGGATTTCTTCTCTTCTGGGTCGGCGGCTGGCAGCTCGAGGAGGGAAAGGCGCCCTTCCTCAGCCCTGGCGCACTTGGTCGCCAAGTTGAACAGCTCCAAGGAAGTGCATAGATCTTCATGCATCGCCAGCTCCTCCTTCATCTTGATGTCGCGCACGCCGTTGGAGAAGGCTGAGATGATGGCCTCCTCGGTCACCTTGGGAATCTTGAGACGTGCGTTGTTGAAGCGTTGGATGTACTTCTGCAGGGTGTCCCTGGTTGCTGCTTGATGCGGCGCATGTCGCTCACGGCAGGTGGCCGGTCGCGAGTACCTTGAAAGTTGGCGATGAAACGGGTGCGCATCTTGTCCCAGGAGGAGATCGTGCCTGGCGCCAGGTTCAGGAGCCAGGTGCGGGCCCCGTCCTTGAGCGCCATGGGAAACCAGTTCGCCATGACCTTCTCGTCCCCGTTGGTGGCTTCGATGCCCAGCTTGTAGAGTTGGAGGAACTCCGCAGGGTCGGCCGTGCCGTCATAGCGAGGAGGCAGGTCTGGCTTGAACTTGCAGGGCCACACGACGCTGCGCAGCCCGGCGGTGTAGGCGCGGCATCCTGCCGTGGCCACGGGAGGCCTCTGGTGACGGGGAGCTTGGTCTTGCGGGCCACCATGCGCTACAGCTGGGAGCAGCGCGGGGTCTTGGCGCGCTGGGACAGGAGCGTGGCCGTGACGGACCGGAGCAGGGAGCACTAGGGCAGCTTCTTGGGGGCGAGGAACCTCTTGGCAGCTCCGCTCTTGCTGCACGGGTGCCGGACGGGGTGGGTTCCGTCCAGGGGCCACGCGCCTTGGGGCCAGGGCGCCTTCTTGAGGAGGAGGCGGCTGAGGCGCCCCCGGAGCTTCATTGCCCGCGCAGGGCGGGGCGCGATGCAGTGAGAAGGACGGCGCAGGGGAGCCCCCTGCGGCGCGGACAAGCTCGGCGATGCGGTCGAGCCACTCTTCATAGACGTCGTCGACTGGGCGGTAGCGCAGGAGCTCATTTGCCGCGATGAGCGCAGCCCGAGCCTCCATGGCCGCGTGGGGCGCGCGGGACGAAGAACCAGCCGGGGCGAGCGAGGGACTGGTAGTGCGGCCGTCTTGCCTCATGGATGGATGCTGGGACGATGCTTGCTGCTCGTTCCCCGCCGGGCCGGTGGTGGCGTTGATGGTGGGCGACGGGGAACGGTGGGGGTGGCCGCCGACGGGGGCCGTCTGGGCGACGCGGGAAGCAAGAGCGGCTAGGCGCTTGGCGCGGGCCCGATGAGCATCTGACATGGACATGATGGTCGGTGAAGAACAGGGCACCGGAAGGCGAATTCCGGCGCCCCCCTACCTGGCGCGCCAAATGTCGGATTTCGGGTTCCAGCAGACCCTCTAGGTTCGAACTATGGGGTGCACGTGGAGATTTCACCCTCTGCCTACCTACACCTCACCGCCTCGCTATGATCTAAGCAATCAAAGGAACAACACAAGAGACACAGAGTTTATACTGGTTCGGGCCACCATTGTGGTGTAATACCCTACTCCAGTGTGTGGTGTGGTGGATTGCCTCTTGGGCTGATGATGAACAATACAAGGAAGAACAGCCTCACGAGGGTCTATTCTTGGCTAGTGCGATGAACTACTAGGGGGAGTTCAGTCGCTCTCTCTACTGGGTTCCTGGTGAGGATTCCCTTGTTTCTATCTTGTGGTGGCTAGCCCTATTTGTAGGCAAAGGCCCTGGGCCTCCTCCCAAATATTGAGCGGGAAGGGCGCCAACAATTGGCCATTTTGAAGGGGAACATCTAGTACACTTATCCTGACTAAAGTTGGTCCTCGCCTGCTAAAGGCTCTGGTGGTGACGCCGGCTTGGGCTCCACGATGACCTCCATCCGGCCGTTCTGCTGGTCTTCGTCTTGTTGCACCAAAATGGATGCCTTTGCTTGATGCTCCCGCCTGCGCTTTCTCCCTTTGCACCAAAGGGGAAAGAAGGACACTGCGCGGGCTGGCGCCCGCCTGGCGCCCTTGGTAGTCATGGCTTGCGTCATGGGCACCTCGCGAGGTACCCTGCCTTGATCTCTCCGCCTCCTTGCGAGCCAGCCTGAGGAGGCCGTGCCTGAGGAAGCCTCCTGTCGTCCGCCCTGCGAGGCTTGGCCCCTCGCGAGGGTCTTGAGCTCGTGCTGATGAAGATGGGCCTTGCTGGGCCGCCCCTGAGCCACGCCACAGGCCACAGGCAGGCAAGTCTGGGGACCCCCATTCCCAGAACGCCGACAGCCCAGCATTGGCGTTAGAAGTCTTTGATTTCCGGTTGGAGACCTTTCGCTGCAGGAGAAGTTAATTCTTCTTAACCACCCACATATTTAGGGGTGACTTAGAAGCAATAAGTGCAGCATCTGAGAACTTTGGCTTTGGAGCCCTAGCAAATAGTTTTGCAGGAGGTGAATAATACTCATAAGAATATGCAAAAAAATCTTTGATTTATGAACATAGCAGTTAGAAGAAACCCACTCATATTCATCAGTCTGATGATAGTTTCCCTACAAAACATTGGCATTAGGGTGACCTTGTGAGGTCCTCTATCTGTATGAAGCCTTTGGGCCATATGAAGCCCTTGGCCTGGGGTTTGTCTTCTTCCTATAGGTGGTGTCATGATGACATTCACGGGAAGCTTCTCAAGACAACTTTTGGGCACCCAGATCTTCTTCAAAGGTGGCCCATTCCTGTAGTTAGTACCAATAAACCTGGTAAACACTTCACCATTCTAATTCTTAAACAGGTTATAATTGGCGTCAAAGAATTCATTAATGATAATGGGGTTAGCAAGTGAAGCCTAATAAGGTGGATGGATCCACTTAATGGACCTTTGCATCAACCCATGTGGTTTTGGGGTACTGCTCAGGCTTCCAGTAAGAACCATCAACATTCATTTTCCTCTCGAACCCAACACCCTCTTTCCTAGGGTTTCGGTTTAGAATCTATTTCTTGAGGACATCACATAGTGTTTGATGCCCTTTGAGGCTTTTGTACATGACTGTTTCAAGCAATGTCTTCAACCTAGCATTCTCATCAGCAATAGTAGTGGCATCCTCAGAAGAGGGGATAGTTACCACATCAGTAGTTGAAGATATTGCAACATCAGAAGTAGTGGAACATCCAGCAACAGAGACAACATTATGATGCTCAAGACATTTTAAACATGGTGGCACAAAATCTTCCTGAGTGGAACTGATCTGTTGGGCGAGTAGTGAATCGTTCTCCTTTTGAAGATCTTCATGAAACACTCTCAGTTTCTCAAGATCTTGCTTCCTTTGAAGATAATCGTAGGAAAGCTTCTCATGAGAAGCTGAGAGGGTTTCATGATGACTTTCAAGTTCCTCGTACTTAACACGAAGATTTTTGATGTCTTTGATTAAGGACTGAGTTCGATTCATTTTCACGTCAAACAGGTCATCGCTTTTGTCTAGCAACTTTTAATGTGTTCCATAGCAGTTTGTTGTTCAGTTGCAATTTTAGCAAGAGTTTTATAGCTAGGTTTGGATTCACACTCAGAGTCATCTTCATTGGAGGTTTGAAAGTAAGCATCGCGTGAGTTTAACTTGGCACCTCGTGCCGTGAAGCGCTAGGTCGGAGTAGAGTCATCCTCATCAATGACTTCAGTGTCACCGACGTGGCCATTGTCTTCAGTGTTGAAGATGGACTTGGCGATGAATGCCGAAGCTAGAGCCAGGCTTTCCACGCCTGAATCGGACTCCTCCTCAGACTCCACCTTCACCTCCTCAGAAGCAGAATCCTCCTCTAGATCCATCTCCTTGCCAATGAATGCTCGAGCCTTGCCAGATGAGCTCTTCTTGTGAGACGAAGACTTTGATGAAGACTTTGAAGAAGACTTTGAGGATTTCTTCTTCTTCTTGTCGTCAGAATCACATTCCTTGATCTTCTTCTTCTTCTTAGATTCCTTGTCCCATTGAGGACACTCAGAGATGTAGTGGCATGGCTTCTTGCATTTGTCGCATGTTCTCTTCTTGTAGTCACGAGAGGAAGCCTCATCATTTCTTGAGCTGGATCTTGAAGACTTTCCAAAGCAATTATTCTTAGAGAACTTTTGGAACTTCTTCACAAGCATTTCTAGCTCTTTGCCAATGTCTTCAGGATCTTTAGAACTACAATCATATTCTTCTTCAGATGAGGAAACGACCTTTGCCTTCAAAGCACGGGATCGACCATAGTTGGGGCCATATATATCTCTCTTCTCGGATAGCTGGAACTCATGTGTGTTGAGCCTCTCGAGTATGTCAGATGGATCGAGTTCTCTGAAGTAAGGACGTTCTTGTATCATCAGTGCCAAAGTGTCAAATGAGTTGTCAAGTGATCTCAAAAGCTTCTTCACGGTTTCATGCTTGGTGATCTCAGTGGCGCCAAGAGTGTGAAGCTCATTTGTGATATCAGTGAGGCGATCAAACGTGAGTTGGACATTCTCATTGTCATTTCTCTTGAAGTGGTTGAAGAGGTTGGGAAGAACATCAATTCTTGAGTCTCTCTGTGTTGAGATGCCTTCGTTGACCTTCGACAGCCAGTCCCAGACTAGCTTCACAGTTTCCAGTGCACTCACACGGACATACTGTCCTTTGGTCAGATGACCACAGATGATGTTCTTGGCGGTTGAGTCCAGTTGTGCGAACCTCTTGACATCAGAAATGGTGACACCTTCACTAACCTTGGGAACGCCTGTCTTGACGACATACCAGAGGTCGATGTCAATAGCTCCAAGATGCATACACATCTTATTCTTCAAGTAGGGGTAATCAGTGCCATCGAAGACTGGGCACGCAGCGGAGACCTTGACTATCCCTGCAGTCGACATAGCTAAAACTCCAGGTGGTTAAACCGAATCACACAGAACAAGGGAGAACCTTGCTCTGATACCAATTGAAAGTGCTAGTTATCGACTAGAGGGGGCGGTGAATCGGCGATTTTTATGAACGTCTTCAAAACACAACGTCTTTGAAGATAAACTATTGAAATGAACCTATATGATATGCAGCGGAAGATCTAGATAAGCCATAGTTAGGTAAGTAGTATAGTGAAAGCACAGAGACTAACAACATCTAGGTAGTATGGATCAGAATAGAAGACATTATGAAGCCAAACAAGTAATAATCTTCACACAGTGAAGTCAAACAGAACAGGCAAGCAAGCAATGACTTCACGAAGACAAACTGAAATGTAAAGGAAGTAGGGGATAGAACCAGTTGCTTGGTGAAGAAAAGGATTTGGTAGACCAGTTCCAGTTGCTATGACAACTGTATGTCTAGTTAGGGAGGCTGAGATTGAACTCAGAAGACCGTGTCTTCACCTTATTCCCCTTGAGCTAAGGACACCCAGTCCTCGCCCAATCAATCTCATAAGTCTTCAAGGTAGACTTCCAAACCTTCAGAAACTCCATTCACTAGTGAACCACAATGACTCTTGGATCCTCAGAACGTGACGCCTAACCGGCTGGAGGATACACAGTCCTCAAGTGTAACAAGTCTTCAAGTCACGTGAACAGAAAGACTTCAGTGATGCCTATCACTCTTTGGCTTTGTCCTCGCAAGGATCTCTCTCTCAAAGGCTTCAGAGGTGGGTTGCTCTCAAACGACAAAAGTCATGCACTAAATTTGAGCAGCCACCAATTTATGGTGTAGGGGGTGGGCTATTTATAGCCATGGGGCAACCCGACATGATATGTCTGAAATGACCCTAGGTCACTAAGGAACCGACACGTGTCCAACGGTCGGATTTTAAACACACGCGGCAACTTGGCTTGGGCTACAAGCAAAGCTGACACATCCAAGTCTGGATAAGATTTGCTCTCATTGTCTAAGCTCGAAGACATATGATTTTGGTTGAGCATCACTTCCATCATCTGACTTTGTTCACTTGGACCCCACTTAACAGTACAGTGGTTCCTATGACTCGATAAAGAAGAAAAGGAAACTACAAAACAAACTATGTCTTCACACTCCATAGTCTTCAAGTGAATGTATTCACAGGTCATTATCTTCAATGTGAATGTCTTCACGAACCACCATTGTCTTCAATGTCTTCATACATTTTAGGGGTCATCTCTGGTAGCTAAACCGAATCATTGAGGGACTACTACCTGTGTTATCCTGCAATTCTCACAAACACATTAGTCCCTCAACCATGCTTGTCGTCAATACTCCAAAACCAACTAGGGGTGGCACTAGATGCACTTACAAGTAGCCCTCAACATGTGATCTTCTTCTGGTTCACTTCACAATTGTACACATGATGAAATAATCTATGACAAAATAATTAAAAATTTGCAATATCATAACACACATGATCGTAGTAGATTGAGCGGTGAGGTAAGGAATAGTGTAGTTGCACGCAGCCGCTGCCTTATCAAAAATGCTAGGGTTTCTCCGCCTCCCCTCGGTGCCGCCAGTGGCCTGCCTCATCTCCGGTGGCCTTAGGGCCATGGGGGCGGAGTGGATCCGGGCCTTTGCCAATGGCAAAGCTTTGTTTTTAGATCTTTCTTTGAGTTTTGTTAGGGTTTGTGTCCTACTCAGAAAAGCGAGACAACGGCAGTTCCCTGAAAATGGAATAAGGTTCTCTTAGCCTAGACCCCCTTCCGGTGGTGCGTCTAGCATCATCACTGGGCGTGTGGAGGTGTGCCTCTGGGGATTTGTCTTTGGTGGATTTGGTCGTTGTTCGTCATGTCCGTGTGTCTTCGGGCTGGATCCTTCTGATCTATACTACTCTTCATTGGTCGCGGTTGCTGTTCTGGTGCGTTGGTCATATCTTGCTTTAGCACGACGACTTCTCGACTCTGTACTACATGTCTACAACAAGATTTTTCCAGGCTCCGGTGAGGGAGGGGCGACGACAGCGACGCGCCTTCGGCTCACTTCAGTGCTTGTAGTCAACGCTAGGTGGTCTACGGATCTGGATGTAATTTTTATTATTTCTAGTGCTTGTTGTACTACCATAATTGAAGATGAATAGATCAGAAGTTTTCTTGTAAAAATCATAACACACATAGAAAACATATCAAATTCAAGTTCAAATACTCTAGGAACAAAAGCCAAGTTCAAGTCCACATAATTCAAGTTCAAGTTCGAATTTAAGTCTAAAAATTGGAAGCATTGTGCATCCGAAACACAAACAAAAGCGCATAGAACATTAATGCATAGAGCTATCAGATGTCATGGTCGTAATTGCCCTTACTAGTGCTTGCATATCTTCATTGTTTGAATTCTGGCACCATTGCCACCCATCAATCCTCACATGTCACTTTCCTCTTCCCACGAATCATCCAAAGCCTCAAATCCTGCCATGAAGCCTCCCATAAACATGCACTAGTGGCATGATGTAAAAAGATGCCACCATATGCCTATAGGGCAGCTGTTGGAGGCGTTTTTTGCCCCAAAAAATCATAGTTTTTTTGGGCACATGGCTATTTCTGGGTGGTTGTTGAAGAATGAAGATGCTCTGAGAGCAATGTCGGTAGTCACCATAATGTATATGGAGCGTGCTTCATATGCATTCGAAAGATGCCAGACGTCGTGCTAACTCATGGTCGCCATATCTCAGCCTCCATTATTTATTTATTTCGTTTTCTTGTTCATACACTTTGATTCTATCCAAAGTTAAACGTTTAACCCAATAATCAAACATATACATAATTTTTAAGAAGTTGCATGAACAAAATCATCTAACCAGCGACATTTAAATATTTGGAGCATACGTGCTTCCATCTCTTCCTGACGTCGCCGACTCTCTTTCATGGCATCCCATCTCGTCCTCTTTTCTTGATTTCTCTTCTCGGCATACTCATTTCTTTTCATCATCAAGTCATTGATCTTTTTTATTGCCTCCATCTATTCTTCTCTCTAGAGATTCACCTTTCCTCTCTTCCTCCTGTCACAGGCTGACATGTGCTAGAGGCTGGAGTGGGACTTCTAGGAACTTTTTTCTTTCCTCTCTATCATCATCATCTTCACCATCATCCATCTCCCATCTCGTCCTCTTTTCGTGGTTCTTCCTATCCTCCATCTTCACTGTCGTCCATTATATTCGCTCGCTTTTATCTAGAAAAGAAGACTTACAAAGTAAGATGCATGATTGGAAACTTTCTGCAAAAACCAGGTGAAGCATAGTTAAAACCTATCTAAGGAATCACTCTCTTCTTGATCGTAGCCCTCATCACAATTACCCACCATGGATGATATTGCATTTCTTTTATGGAGGGTTGGACATCTTGTCAGATTTCGGGTTCCGGTAGACCCTTGAGGTTCAAACTCTAGGGTGCGCACGAAGATCTTTCCCCTACCAACTCACGTCTCGAAGCCTCGCAAGGAATCTAGGCTAGAAAGAAGAACACACAAGGGACACGAGGTTTATACTGGTTCAGGCCACCATTGTGGTGTAGTACCCTACTCCAGTGTGTGGTGTGCTGGATTGCCTCAGGGGCTGATGATGAACAATACAAAGTAAGAACAGCCTCGTGAGAGGTGTTCTTGAGCTGGTGCGATGAACTGCTTGGGTGAGTTTGATCGCCTCTCTCTCTCTAGGCTTCCCCAAAGTCTGGATCAGCTGCCTCTCTACTGTGGTGGCTAGTCCTATTTATAGAGGGAGGCCCTAGGCCTCTTCCCAAAAAATGAGCGGGAAGGGCGCCAACAATTGGCCATTTTGAAGGGGAACATCTAGTACACTTATCCTGACTAAAGTTGGTCTTCGGCTGCCAAAGACTCTGACGGTGACGCCGTCCTGGGCTCCACGGTGACCTCCATCCTGCTGTCCCGCTGGTCTTGGTCTTGTTGCACCGAAGCGGTAACCTTTGCCTGATGCCTTGGCCTGTGCTTGCCCCCTTTGCACCGAAGGCGAAACAAGGACACTGCGCAGGCCGGCGCCCACCTGGCGCCCGCCTGGTCTCGATTGTCATGGCTTGCGTCATGGGCACCTCGCGAGGTACCCTGCCTTGATCTCTCCATCTCCTCGTGAGCCCGCCTGATGAGGCTGCTCCTGAGGAAGCTTCCTGTCGTCCGCCCCGCGAGGCTCGGCCCCTCGCGAGGGTCTTGAGCTTGAGCTGATGAAGTTGGGCTGCACTGGGCCTCCGCTTGAGCCACGCTGCAGGCCGCAGGCAGGCAAGTTTGGGGACCCTCGTTCCCAAAACGCCGACAGTAGCCCCCGGGCCCAAGGCGCGGCCGTACTTGGCTTAGCAGAGAAGCGAAGGGGCAAGTGCGAAGCGCCGCGGGCCCCAATAGCCTGCGGCCTTGGGTGCCGCGTGGCGATTGATTGGACGTGGGCGTCCCCGCTTCCCCGTGACGCATCGGCAACCGCATGACTTGACAAGTCCCTGCATGCAAAAACGGGTCATGATTACCTGCGATCGTGGTAGCCGACGGTTGGCCTCCTCCGGCTATAAGTACGGAACGACGCGAGCCCTTCCAATCCATTCCTCCCTGCTACTCCCTTTCTTCTTCTTCCTCGCCCTTGATCCACCTTACGCCGATGGTGCCGATCCGCCGGTTTTTTGCAGAAGAGAAGGGAAAGGCCCCCCGAGAGGGTCCCGACCCGCTTCCGCCGAAGAAGCGACCAATCCCCTGCCACTGAGATGAGGGTGCTTGGCAGGAGGCGTCAAGGCCCTGGTACGAGCGGCCGCCTCCTGGGTTTCCGCTGCCCTTGTATGCCCAAATCAAGGGCCCTCGAGAAGAGGGCGTCGAGTGACACCGACGGTGCCGCCGTCGACGCCGGCGAGTTACGGCGGTGCGCATCGTTCCCCCTGGAGTCCATGCCGAGGGCTCTTCTCACGAGCTTGTGCTTCACGCCGCCATGCCTCCTCGATCTTGGATTCGCCTTCCTCCCTCCTTCGCCTTCAAGATTCCGCCAAGGGGGCCTCGGGAGCTCTGGCTGCAGCATGCCAACTGCAACACCCCCACAATCGAGGCGAAGGTCGAGGTTGTCGCCCCGGGCAAGGTCTTCCTGACCCGTGGCTGGGGCGAGATCGCCCGGGTCTGCCGGACAGGGGGCGCCCTCATAATACATCTCGAATACGATGGCGCCTCCTTGATGTTCTTCAAGGTCTTCGCCGCAGAAGGACGCCGGCTGGAATGCTGCCCCAAGGGAGGCGGCCGGGGCATCGAAATGGCGAGGACCAGGCCTGCCAACCGCTTCCCCAGCAGCTCCTCAGGCAGCAGCGGAGGAGCTGGAGGGTCCAGCGACTCCGCCGAGCTTCAGCGACTCCGGAGACAAGCGAAGATAGCTACGAGCCCCTGAGCTCGCGTCGCGCCCGGAGCAGGGCGGCTGCATCAGGCCGTCGGCGCTGCTGATTTGGATGGGGTTGGCACCGGCTCCTGATGACCCACTGTTGATGATGGCGTCTCCTGCGGAGGCGCGCGTAGTTATCGCTCCTTAGCACCTTTTGTTCCCTGTGAAGAATCGAAATGACACCCCATGGGGGTATGTAAGGCGCCTGCCATGTCTTTTGTGAATTGTACATCCTTATCATGAAACGATGCAAGAGGCGCATTCTGCCCCAGCTCAGCTCCCCCTTTCTTTCCTCACGAGGGCTTGGTGCTCTACGCCGACAGGTCCCGGTGCCCAGGCAGGCTTCAGCAATCGCTGGTATGCCAGGTCGCGATGCCGTGGTCAAGGCCAGGAGGTGAGCAGCCCAAGGTCCAGTAAGAGCCCCTGAGTCGCGATACTCGGGAGGTCCCCTTTAGCGCTCAAGCAGCCTCCGCTGGGCAAGAAAGGCAGGCAACGTTGCCGTGACAGAGCTACAGTAGGCCAGGGTTTAGCGCATAGTCGATTCAGTTTTTGCGTGACTTATCTCATAGGTTTGGGAGTAGTTTTCGGCGAGGTGCCAGGCCTGCGTGCTGGCAGCTGGGGTGTTGCTAGGTTAGGTCCGCGTGAGCTTCTTCCCTCTTCCCCGCACTTTCCTTCATGCTCTACGTCCTCAGGTCCTGGCCCTCGAGCGAGCTCAGCCGCCGCTGGTATGACAGGTCGCGATGCCGTGGGTCAAGGCCAGGGGGTGAGGGCTGGAGAGCCAGTAAGAGCCCATGAGTCACGATGCTCAGGCTCCTCCCTTTTAACACGTGAGTGGATCCTGCCGGAGAGAGGGAGAGAAAGCTCGCGACGCCCCCAGCATTACTCCTGGAGCGGGTCCTGCATACGGTTGGAAAACAAGGGAAAACAAGGTCTGCCATTACGGTTGTCAGCCAACCACTGGTTGCTCCGAGGGAGTGATTGGGGCACTCAGGGCCTGGTGAGGTGGCGCCTTGCGGGGCTGCCGCGGCTAGAGCTCGGCCACTCAGATTTGTCGGTGTCGCAGGGACGGACCCATACGCAAGCGTCGTGCCAGAGCGAGCAGCTCCAAAGGTAGGTGTCAATCGAGCAGGCGATTAAGTCAAGCAGGTTAAGCATGAAGGAGAAAATCCATTTACATAGATGCGGAAAAAGCAAATGCCACTGGGTCAGGCCCGAGCAGCTTGGGGATAATGCAGCCCGAGGGGTTCCCCCAATCAAGGTAAGCAGAGAACATAAGCAAAATGGATACATGCCTCAGGGACGAACCCACGCGACCTGGCAATGATGCAGCCCTGTGGGCGCTCCCAGCTGAAAATGGAACTTTGAAAGATGTCACCTGATACCGATGAAGATGAAAGAATGCTGAAGTAGCGGACGGCGCGCGGTGAGGAAGCCGACCCTCACGACCTCCTGGGACCAGGAGCCTCGGGAGGCTCCGGGGGCGCAGGTGGATCTTCGAGGACCATCTCCATCTCCGCCAGGACCACGCAATGCCTGACCTCATGAGCCTCCATAATGCTCCTCAGCAGGTGCTGATGAGCAGCAGCCGCGTTCGGCAGGCTGAAAGGCATGCGAACGTAGCTGTGAGGTGGACCCTCGCAACGCCCCACGCGCGAAGGCGAGAGGCGCTCCTGAGACGCGGCTCGGTTGAGCCCTGGCACGTCGATGCAGACGCGCAACCCACCATCCTCGCCTGGATGGGGGGCTACGGCGGGCAAGCGGCGGCTGCCGCGCATGACCCTTGACTCATGTAGCTCCTGAGTGTTTCTCACGATGACTCCTGAGGGTTTGTCCCTCCTTGCCTCATACCTTCCTGAGGGAAACGTGCTTTGAAGCACGCCTCCAAGTGGTGCCCGAGCGCCTCCCTCGTGACCCTGGCAAAGTCGGCGGCCCTCCAAGAAAGAGCGCCCGAGCCCTGCCCAAGGAGGGCGCCGAGCGCGCCTTCCTATGCGACAGAGGGTGGCGCCCCTTGAACGGGCGCGGATCCTGACACAACGCCTCTGGAGGTGCCTGCCTCCTGATGGTTTGGGCCAGGTGAAGTCTTCTTCTTCTTAGGGACCGCCTCAGGAAGGCTCCCGCTCCTGTGATCCGGGTCTTTGATTGTCGCGGCCTGGAAGGCACGCTCAAGAGAACACACTTCCAGGCATCTTAAGGACATTGTAGCCATGGTGGGTCACTGCCATGAACTTGGACAGGGCTGGGTACCCGAGGATGGCATTGTATGGCAGGCGAATGTGGGCGACGTCGAAGTCAATGACCTCGGTGCGATAGTTGTTGCGCTGCCCAAAGGTGACAGGAAGGCGAACCTGCCCTATCGGAATGGTGGAACCATCAGTGACTCCTGAGAAAGGCTTGGTCGGCAGAAGCTGATCATATGTCACTTGGAGATTGTTGAACGTCTCGACGGACAAGATGATGAGTCCTCCTCCGCCATCGATGAGGGTCCTGGTGACTTGCACATTGCTGATGACTGGGGAACAAAGCATTAGGAGGACTCCGGCCGTTGCCGCGCACTTGAGCTGATCCACTGAGCTGAACGTGATAGCGCACGCAGACCACCTGAGAGGGCGTGTGGCCTCAAGCTTGGGGAGGACTGCATTCACCTCACGAGCAAACTGCTTGAAGATGCACTGTGAGGCTGGGTCCTGGGTGCCGCCCAGGATGCAAGCGATTGCGCACGGCTCCAGGAAGCCCCCAGCCCCCTCGTCCTGATGCTGGTCTTCATTCCTCCTTGGCGGTGGTGGCAGAGGAGGGAGGCCTGTGTTGCGTTGTGGGCGATCCTCATGAGGCTGATCCCTCCAACCTCCCTCGCGAGGCTGGTCCTGCCAACAGTCCTCGCGAGGTCGGTCACGCCACCCTTGGCGAGGGTGAAAGTGCAACTATCCCTACGTGGTTTTGGTAATTCATAACAACATATAGCTCATTGAGCTAATGCTATTCCAAGACTATTATTTCAGGAAAGCTCAATGAATGGCATGGCATTGATGATGAAAGTGGATCCCTCAAAATATCAAGGACAAAGGATTGGCTCAAGCTCAAAAGCTCAAGACTCTTCATTTTATATTTTAGTGATCCAAGATCACATTGAGTCTATAGGAAAAGTCAATACTATCAAGGAGGGATGAGGTGTTGCTTAATGAGCCTCTTGCTTCAAGTGCTTAGTGATATGCTCCAAATACCCTCAACTACTTTCTCACATCCTCATATGACCTAAACCCAAAGCCAAAATCGGTCACACCGATTCTTTCTATCCGGCGCCACCGAGTTCATATGTCATAGCCACTGCCATAAACCCTAGGCAAATCGGTCTTACCGATAGGGATCTCGATCTCATCGAGATGGGATTGTAATCTCTCTGTTTCCCTTCGTAACGTTTCGGTCTAACCGAAGTGAGCGATCGGTCCCACCGAGATTGCAATGTAAACTCTCTGTTTCCTTTTTGTAACATTTCGGTCTCAGCGAAAAGAGCAAATCGGTCCCACCGAGTTTACCTGACCAACTCTCTGGTTAGCTAATTACCAAAATCGGTCTCACCGAGTTTGTGTGATCGGTCTCAACGAGATTACATTATGCCCTAACCCTAACCATATCGGTCCTACCAAGTTGCATGTCGGTCCCATCGAAAACCCTAACAGTCACTAGGTTTACTAAATCGGTCTGACCGAGTTTGTTGATTCGGTCCCACCGAGTTTGGTAAATTGTGTGTAACGGTTAGATTTTGTGTGGAGGCTATATATACCCCTCCACCTCCTCTTCATTCGTGGAGAGAGCCATCAGAACAAACCTACACTTCCAACTTACCATTTCTGAGAGAGAACCACCTACTCATGTGTTGACGCCAAGATATTCCATTCCTACCATATGAATCTTGATCTCTAGCCCTCCCAAGTTGCTTTCCACTCAAATCTTCTTTCCACCAGATCCAAATCCTATGAGAGAGAGTTGAGTGTTGGGGAGACTATCATTTGAAGCACAAGAGCAAGGAGTTCATCATCAACGCACTATTTGTTACTTCTTGGAGAGTGGTGCCTCCTAAATTGGCTAGGTGTCACTTGGGAGCCTCCGACAAGATTGTGGAGTTGAACCAAGGAGTTTGTAAGGGCAAGGAGATCGCCTACTTCATGAAGATCTACCGCTACTGAGGCAAGTCCTTCATGGGCGACGGCCATGGTGGGATAGACAAGGTTGCTTCTTCGTGAACCCTTCGTTGGTGGAGCCCTCCATGGAGTCGTGCAACCGTTACCCTTCGTGGGTTGAAGTCTCCATCAACGTGGATGTACGATAGCACCACCTATTGGAACCACGACAAAAACATCCGTGTCTCCAATTGCATTTGAATCCTCCAAACCCTTCCCTTTACTTTATTGCAAGTTGCATGCTTTAATTTTCGCTACCTATATACTCTTGCATGCTTGTTTGATTTGTGTGATGATTGCTTGACTTGTCCTAAGATAGCTAAACTCTGCCAAACTCTAAAATTGGGAAAAGGCTAAGTTTTTAATTGGTCAAGTAGTCTAATCACCCCCCCTCTAGACATACTTCAAGGTCCTACAAGTGGTATCAGAGCCTTGGTCTCCATTTGCTTTGATTCCCATATCTTTTGGTGGTCATAGCCTTGGTTTCACAACCTAGGAGAGTATGGTGTCTAGCGAGGGAAATTATCACCGTAGAGGTCCTTACTTTGATGACACTAATTTTGCTAGTTGGAAACATAAGATGAAAATGCATATTCTCGGACATAGCCCCGCCGTTTGGGCTATTATTTGTATTGGCTTGCAAGGTGAATTCTTTGATGGGAGAGAGCCGAACCGTGAAGCTAATGTGGAAGAATTGAAGATGCTGCAATACAACGCTCAAGCTTGTGATATCATCTTCAACGGATTGTGCCCCGAAGAATTCAACAAAATCAGCCGTCTTGAGAATGCAAAGTAAATTTGGGATACTTTGATTGATATGCATGAAGGTACTGACTCTGTCAAGGAATCCAAGCTGGATGTGCTCCAAAGTCAGCTTGACAAGTTCAAGATGAAGGATGGTGAAGATGTCGCTGAAATGTACTCTAGGCTTGCTCTTATCACAAATGAGATTGCCGGCTTAGGGAGCGAAGAGATGACCGACAGATTCATCATCAAGAAGATCCTAAGAGCATTGGATGGAAAGTATGATACCGTGTGCACATTGATCCAAATGATGCCAAACTACAAAGATCTCAAGCCAACGGAAGTCATTGGAAGAATTGTTGCTCATGAGATGTCACTCAAGGATAAGGAAGAACTTCACAACAAGTCAAGTGGTGCTTACAAAGCCTCTTGTGAAGCCCCCAAATCATCAAGTGAGAAACAAACCTTCAATGAAGAACTGAGCTTAATGGTGAAGAACTTCAACAAATTCTACAAGAGTAGAAGCAAAGAAAGAAGCTCAAAGTCAAGGTCATACAATGACAAAAGATCTTCTAGCCGAGAGCGCAATTGCTACAATTGTGGGAGACCCGGACACTACTCCAATGAGTGTACGACACCCTACAAAAGAAGACAAGATTCTCCAAAAAGAAGAAGCAAAAGAGAAGAATCACCACCAAGAGAGAGGAGGAGTAGAGATGATCGTTATGAACGAAGACCCTCACGGAGAAGCAAGGATTCGGAAAGGAAGGACAAGTCATCAAGGAGCTACACAAAACGAAGACATCAAGCTCATGTTGGTGAATGGGTATCCGGCTCCGACTCCGACATCACTCCGAGAGAAGCTATCACTCCGACTCCGAATATACTCAAGATGAAGGTGTTGCCGGTCTAGCACTTGTGTCAACCAACTCCTACGACATATTTGACTCTCCAAATGAAGGAATTGGAAGATGCTTCATGGCCAAAGGTCCAAAGGTAACACATCCCGAGTATGTTGATTTCAATAGTGATGAAGATGACTTGCTAGGTGATGATGATTTACTTGTTGACAACTCTAGTGATGAATACTATGATGAAACGTCAATTAATCATGCTAATCAAGGTAAAATGAATGACAATGATAAGGAGAAAATTGAGCTTCTAACTAAAGAACTAAACACTCTTAAGTTAGCTCATGAAACTATCTTCGAAGATCATCGAGAACTTTTAAGGGCTCATGAGAAGTTACACTTTGAAAAGCTCAATCTTGAGCAAGAGCATGAGTTCTTAAAAGCAATCAATGATGATCTCCGTAAGAAAAGTTCTTCTTACATTGCCAAGCATTTACTCTTATCCACTTACATGCCTCAAGTCAAGTCTAGTAACAAGAACAAGAAAGATTCTTCCTCTAGTAGTAACAATAATTATGCTAAATCAAATATTGTTGCTTCTAGTAGTTCTCTTGATTCCACTAATGATTCTCTTAGCCAAGTTACACTTGAGCAAGAAAATAGCTTATTGAAGGGAATTATAGAGAAAGGTGTATACAAGAGCCTTGCCGGGAGTAAGTAATTCGAGGAAATTGTACGCAAGCAAGGAAGGCACCGGAAGAATAAAGGTGTTGTTTTTGAACGAAAGTTCAATGCCAATGGAGTTGAGTGGGAAGAAGATCAATACCCCAAGACGAAGTTTGTTCCTCAACAAGAGAAGTATGATCCTACTTCCTTCAAGGGAACACAAGCTTAAGATGATCTTCCACCACAAGACCACAAGAACAAAGGCAAGGACAAGCTTCAAGAGGAGATTGATGCATTTGAAGAAGCACCCAAGGCCTTGGTCAAGTGGGTTCCCAAGACTACGACAAGTTCTACTTCATCAAGTACAACTACAACTCCAAGGATTCCCATCAAGATGATGTGGATTCCGAAGAAGAAGAACTAGAGAGTTCTTGAGGGTGACTCTGCCAACATTCTTCACTCATATCATTATGGCAAGGACAAGTGCAATCAACTTCCACATCTTGCACTAGTTCAAGGAGTCACAAACCCTCATGTTGGTAAGGAAGGGACAAGGTAACCTAATGATTTCATGGACATCATCATGTGTGTGCATCACTCTATGTCTATGGATATTCTTGTTTGTTCCTTGAGGGACTAACCCATGTAGGTATGTTGAAAGTGCAACTCACTCCAAAGGATTGCTCCAAATGATCTACATCAACATTGAGCATCCACATCTTCAACACCTACATGAAGTCATCATCGACAAAACCCAAGGTTAGTTCATCCCTCTAAAAGGGGATCTCACATCTAGGGGGAGCTTAACTCTAAGAAATGAGTCAAAGCAACTCTAATGGTGTGAACACATCAATGCATTATGTAAAAGTGGTAACCCCACTTGAGCTTAAACTATGAGTATGACCTATGATCAAATGTTCTCATTTGACTCCTAAGTCAATATACTCATATATAGATGACCTAGTCATCGCCAATTGTTTGATAGATGCTAGAATTGGTTGTGCATGCTTTGCCACATATTTCATTTGCCATTCTATTGTGTGAGCATGTTGGTTGCATACTTTACTCATTCGAGGACATCCACTTGTTGCTTTGATTGTTTGGGTTCTTTTCCTTTTGCCAAGTGGATGGACAAGAGTGCCTAAGAACCTTCTCTAGCTATCTATGCTTTTCTCGTCTCAAACTCTATTCATGCTACATCACAAAATTTGATCAAGTCAGATTCGAACCACTCTGTGTGAGGAGCACTCGGAGTCCCCGATTCGTCAGAGACTTAAACTTACAAAACTTCTTTGTGATTCTCGGTCTGACTGATTCCTCCATTTCGGTCTCACCGAGATCACTAAGTCGATCTAGGTTTTCAATGTCGATGCAACCGATTTGAACTTTTCGGTCCCACCGAGTTGCTATAACTGTATACAGTTATGCATCTCGGTGTCACCGAGTTGTTCCACTCGGTCACACCGACAGGGTCGGGCTATATATAGTCACGGGCAAAAATTTGGAAATTTCTCCGAACCTCTTCGCCCGCGCAATAGCTCGCTCTGCCACCAGGGTCTCCGAATCGTCTCCTCGTCGCCAGCCGCCTCCTGTCGCTGGTCTCCGCCGCCGTCAACGGAATTCACCCCCGCTGTTGCCGCCGTAGCAAGTTCATCGCCAAGCTAGGGTATGGACTCGATCACAGTGCTATCCTCGTCCGATTCCTAACACATTGTGTTCATCATGTATCTTGCCACGATTGAAACACTCCTATCCAGTCAATATGATCCTTAGAATAGATGCGATTTGAGAATTTAGGGTTAGGTTTCCGCCGAAACCATCTCGGACCCACCGAGTTAAAAAACTCGGTCCCACCGATTTGGCTAATGCCATTGCACTAGTAACTCTCAGTCTGACCGAGAATTACAAATCGGTGTGACTGATTTTAGAACTTTGTGAAACCCTAGCAGTCTCGGTGCCACCGAACTATGACTCGGTCCCACCAAGTTCACCAGTTTAGGTTCCAAAACTGCTTTGGTATCACCGAGTTTGAAAATCGGTTGATCCGAAATGCTTTCTATGGAAAACTAAAACTGAGTTTTTGAATCATTCTTTTGCAAAAATCTCTGCATTTTGTGATGCTCATCCATTCTATCTCATCTATAACTATTCACAGGGTCAGCAGTCGGTGCTTTGCAGCATGTCAGACCAAAGTGATAGTCAAAACAAGTCAGAAGAGCAGGTGCACATGAGTGAGGGCACTAGTCCCTCTAGCAGCTCAGATGAAGGAAGCAGAAGCACCCCAAGCAATCTGCCTAAAGCTGCCACCAGGTCAAGGAATAAGAGAACCTCAGAATCTGAGGATGAGGATTATATGGCAGAAGAAGATGAGGCTACTTCCAAGAAGGTAGTGCTCAAAAAGGAGTATGGCTCAGCAAAGACTACTAAGCCTGGACTCAATAGGAAGGTCCCTGCCAAGAGGACACCTATGCTGAAGGTCAGAGGATTAACTCAAATACCTGAAAAGCCTGATCCCAAAGAGCCAGCTGCTGCTGAAGGAAAGAAAAGAAAAGAAAGGGTCAAAAAGACCATAGCCAGAGTTGTTGGGCAACCTTCCATGATGGAAGAGGAAGAAGAGGTTGCTGCACCAGCACCCAAGGCACAAAAGCTGGTGGGTGATGCTATAAGATCAGGGGCTGCAACATCAAAGCCAAAAGAAGCACCCAAAGCTGCCCCCAAGCCCAAGAATGCACCAAAGAGGAATACTAGGAGTATTCCAGCTGCTGAGAAGAACAAGGCCCTAGTGCCTGAAGTTGCTGATGATGAAGGTGAAGAAGGACAAGTCCCGAGGAAGCTAAAGCCAAAGATTCCAGACCACAGTGATGCTCATCATGTGGCTGAGGACATGAATATCAGGAGAGACTCAGGGTTGAGGCTATGGAGGATGACAGATCCATATGCCACCAGGAGAAGGACTGCTGTTGATTACAGGTTCCATACAAAGGAACAGCAGGACTTCTATGAGACAATCTTGTTGGACAAGAAGCCCATGGTGTGTGATATGACGTGGGTCGACTGGACCTACATGAAGGAGAATGAAGAACACTATCCTCGAGTGTATGACAGTTTTGAAGCTTGTGGAGTTGCAGATTTTGTTGGGCAAAAGCTCACCAACTGGAATGATGAACTCATTATGCAATTCTACTCCACAACACACTTCTATCCAGATGGCAGGATAGTGTGGATGTCAGAAGGTACAAGGTACCAGTCAACCATAGAGGAATGGGCTAGTCTGATCAATGCCCCCAAAGAGAGTGAAGATGACTTGGATGTCTACGCCAAGAAGAAAATGGGACACAATACTATGTCACATATGTACAAGGAGATCCCAAACAAAGCTCTTGAGAGTTTCTCGTTTGGATCAGTCCACTTTCTTCTGTCTGGGCTGCCTACGATCAACTGGATCCTAAGGCACACTCTTTTGCCCAAGTCAGGTGACCACAACATGATTAGAGGGCATGCAATCAACTTGCTGCATATATTTGATGTGCCACAGAAATTCAAGGTCATGAGCCTTATGGTTGAGACCATTAAGAGGACTGCAGCAGACCAGAAGAGGAGTTGTGGATATGCCCCACAGATTCAGGAGTTGATTAACTCAAAGATGGGCACAGGGAAATATCTATTGGATAAGGAACACTTTGCTCTTTATCCAGACTTTGAGGACAATCAGGTTGTCATGAATGAGGATGACCCATCATCAGTGCAAGCTCAAGAGAAGAAGGAGAAGGCAAAGAGAGAGAAGGCTGCCAAGATGCCAACTCAAGAGGAGGCATCTGAGTACTTTTTGAAGAACAAGCAGGAGCAGCTTGGTTACTTGATAGCATCAACACTGAGGATTGAGAAGGGGTTGGCCACCCTAACTCAAAACCAGGAGAGCTTGGAAAGAATCATGGAACAAAAATTCTATGATCTAGATGTCAAAGTAACTGAGATTCAGTCAGTTGTGGAGCAGCTTCAGGAAGACATGCAGGATAGGAAGGGCAAGACAACCACTGATGCATTTGCCAGAGTGCCTAGAGCTCAGAGGTCAGTTGCAGTGCCTGTGACAGACACTAGAGCCACATCATCTGCACCAGCTACAGCTCCTACAGCTCCAGGGCAACCAGCTCCAGCACCAACTCCTCCAGCTCCCTCTACATCAACTGAAGCCTTCGTTCTTGGAGTTCTCCGGGCACCACCACCTGAAGATCAAGCCTGAGAGTCGATCTAGCACTATGCATTTTCTATGAACTTTTTGGTAACTTGTTGCCAAAGGGGGAGAAAAATGTATAGATCATAGGCTTCGAGAGAGAGAGTGTTGCTTTTGTTCTCTCTTGCTTTGGTGGTTAAACTTTGTTTGCTTTTGATTGCTTGAGATACTATGCTATTATCTGTGAGACATTGATGATCATGTGTTTGATCATAAGCTACACTTATGCATGCTTGATGATATTATCTTATCTATCCTTATATGATCATTCACTTTGCTTGGTGATGAGTGCATGTATTCAATCTTTATCATTTTGAGCGCTCCACCAAGATGTATGTGACATGAAAGAGTAACCCATGAGCCTAATTCCTTGTGCATTTGCAGTCCAAAGCAAATCTTAAACTATGCACAAATTTAGGGGGAGCTCTTGCTTATCACATACTTCTCAAAGTGACGATGTTTTTCAATCTTATTATCATTTGTCCAAGCTTTGATCTATATGTTGTCATCAATTACCAAAAAGGGGGAGATTGAAAGTGCAACCATCCCTAGGTGGTTTTGGTAATTCATAACAACATATAGCTCATTGAGCTAATGCTATTCCAAGACTATTATTTCAGGAAAGCTCAATGAATGGCATGGCATGGATGATGAAAGTGGATCCCTCAAAATATCAAGGACAAAGGACTGGCTCAAGCTCAAAAGCTCAAGACTCTTCATTTTATATTTTAGTGATCCAAGATCACATTGAGTCTATAGGAAAAGCCAATACTATCAAGGAGGGATGAGGTGTTGCTTAATGAGCCTCTTGCTTCAAGTGCTTAGTGATATGCTCCAAATACCCTCAACTACTTCCTCACATCCTCATATGACCTAAACCCAAAGCCAAAATCGGTCACACCTATTCTTTCTATCCGGCGCCACCGAGTTCATATGTCATAGCCACTGCCACAATCCCTAGGCAAATCGGTCTTCTCGATAGGGATCTTGGTCTCACCGAGATGGGATTTTAATCTCTTTGTTTCCCTTCGTAACATTTCGGTCTAACCGAAGTGAGCGATCGGTCCCACTGAGATTGCAATGTAAACTCTCTATTTCCTTTTTGTAACATTTCGGTCTCACCGAAAAGAGCAAATCGGTCCCACCGAGTTTACCTGACCAACTCTCTGGTTAGCTAATTACCAAAGTCGGTCTCACCGAGTTTGTGTAATCGGTCTCACCGAGATTATGTTATGCCCTAACCCTAACCATATCGGTCCTACCGAGTTGCATGTCGGTCCCACCGAAAACCCTAACGGTCATTAGGTTTACTAAATCAGTCTGACCGAGTTTGTTGATTCGGTCCCACCGAGTTTGGTAAATTGTGTGTAACGGTTAGATTTTCTGTGGAGGCTATATATACCCCTCCACCTCCTCTTCATTCGTGGAGAGAGCCATCAGAACAAACCTACACTTCCAACTTACCATTTCTGAGAGAGAACCACCTACTCATGTGTTGAGGCCAAGATATTCCATTCCGACCATATGAATCTTGATCTCTAGCCTTCCCAAGTTGCTTTCCACTCAAATCTTCTTTCCACCAGATCCAAATCCTATGAGAGAGAGTTGAGTGTTGGGGAGACTATCATTTGAAGCACAAGAGCAAGGAGTTCATCATCAACGCACCATTTGTTACTTCTTGGAGAGTGGTGTCTCCTAGATTGGCTATGTGTCACTTGGGAGCCTCCGACAAGATTGTGGAGTTGAACCAAGTAGTTTGTAAGGGCAAGGAGATCGCCTACTTCGTGAAGATCTACCACTAGTGAGGCAAGTCCTTCGTGGGCGACGGCCATGGTGGGATAGACAAGATTGCTTCTTCGTGGACCCTTCGTGGGTGGAGCCCTCCATGGACTCGCGCAACCGTTACCCTTCGTGGGTTGAAGTCTCCATCAACATGGATGTACGATAGCACCACCTATCGGAACCACGACAAAAACATCCATGTCTCCAATTGCGTTTGAATCCTCCAAACCCTTCCCTTTACTTTATTGCAAGTTGCATGCTTTAATTTCCGCTGCCTATATACTCTTGCATGCTTGCTTGATTTGTGTGATGATTGCTTGACTTGTCCTAAGATAGCTAAAATCTTCCAAACTCTACAATTGGGAAAAGGCTAAGTTTTTAGTTGGTCAAGTAGTCTAATCACCCCCCCTCTAGACATACTTCAAGGTCCTAAAGAGGGCCACAGTCTTCCCATCGTCCTCCACTTCTTCCTCCTCCTCGTCCATAGCCCCGATCGTTGCGCTCAGGGCATCGGCCGATACGCCCATCTCGCACAGCCCTGAGCTCTTGGCATTCGTTCGTGTTGTGGGTGTGGAGGTCGTGGTACACGCAGTACCGGCTGCCCCTGGATGACTCCGGCTGATCCCTGCCTCGCTTGGTGTCTGGCTCCGCTACGGGCACATCAGCTCCTTTGCGCTTCACGTCCTTGACCTTGGGCTTCTTCTCTTCCGAATCAGCAGCCGGAAGCTCGAGGAGGGAGAGGCGCCCTTCCTCAGGCCTGGCGCACTTGCTCGCCAAGTTGAACAGCTCCAGAGATGTGCACAGGTCTTCATGGATTGCTAGCTCCTCTTTCATCTTGGTGTCACGCATGCCGTCGGAGAAGGCTGAGATGATGGCTTCCTCAGTCACCCTGGGGATCTTGAGGCGGATGTTGTTGAAGCATTGGATGTACTTCTGCAGGGTCTCTCTTGGCTGTTGCTTGATGCAGCGCAGGTCACTCATGGCTGGGGGCTGGTCGCGAGTGCCTTGGAAGTTGGCGACGAAGCGAGTGCGCATCTCTGTTGGAAATACGCCCTAGAGGCAATAATAAAATGGTTATTATTATATTTCCTTGTTCATGATAATTGTCTATTGTTCATGCTATAATTGTGTTATCCCGAAATCGTAATACATGTGTGAATACATAGACCATGATAAGTCTCCAACGTATCTACTTTTCCAAACACTTTTGCCCTTGTTTTGGACTCTAACTTGCATGATTTGAATGAAACTAACCCGGACTGACGCTGTTTTCAGCAGAACTGCCATGATGTTGTTTTATGTGTAGAAAAGAAAAGTTCTCAGAATGTCCTGGAAATCCACGGAGGCACTTTTTGGAATTAATAAGAATTTTTGGCGAAAGAATCAACACTAGGGGGGGCACAGGTTGTCCACGAGACAGGGGCGCCCCCCTAGGGCGCGCCCTCCTATCTCATGGGCCCCCTGGACCTCCACTGACCTCTGCTCCAACTCCATATATTCACGTTCAGGGAGAAAAAAATCAGAGAGAAAGTTTCATCGCATTTTACGACATGGAGCCGCCGCCAAGCCGTAATCTCTCTCGGGAGGGCTGATCTGGAGTCCGTTCGGGGCTCCGGAGAGGGGGATTCGTCACCGTCGTCATCATCAACCATCCTCCATCACCAATTTCATGATGCTCACTGCCGTGCGTGAGTAATTCCATCGTAGGCTTGCTGGACGGTGATGGGTTGGATGAGGTTTACCATGTAATCAAGTTAGTTTTGTTAGGGTTTGATCCCTAGTATCCACTATGTTCTGAGATTGATGTTGCTATGACTTTGCTATGCTTAATGCTTGTCACTAGGGCCCGAGTACCATGATTTCAGATCTGAACCTATTTTGTTTTCATGAATATATGTGTGTTCTTGATCCTATCTTGCAAGTCTATAGTCACGTATTATGTGTTATGATCCGACAACCCCGAAGTGACAATAATAGGGATACTTCTCGGTGATGACCGTAGTTTGAGGAGTTCATGTATTCACTATGTGCTAATGCTTTGTTCCGGTTCTCTATTAAAAGGAGGCCTTAATATCCCTTAGTTTCTGCTAGGACCCCGCTTCCACGGGAGGGTAGGACAAAAGATGTCATGCAAGTTCTTTTCCATAAGCACGTATGACTATTTACGGAATACATGCCTACATTACACTGATGAATTGGAGCTAGTTCTGTGTCACCCTATGTTATAGCTATTACATGAGGAATCGCATCCGGCATAATTATCCATCACTTATCCATTTCCTACGAGCTTTTCACATATTGTTCTTTGCTTATTTACTTTTCCATTGCTACTGTTACAACTACTACAAAAAATAAAAAACATTTATCTTTACTTTTGCTACCGTTACCTTTATTATCATACCACTTTTGCTACTAAATACTTTGCTGCAGATACTAAGTTATCCAGGTGTGGTTGAATTGACAACTCAACTGCTAATACTCAAGAATATTCTTTGGCTCCCCTTGTGTCAAATCAATAAATTTGGGTTGAATACTTTACCCTCGAAAGTTGTTGCGATCCCCTACACTTGTGTGTTATCAAGACTAATTTTTGGCGCTGTTGCCGGGGAGCATAGCTCTATTCTCTGAGTCACTTGGGATTTATATCTGTTGATCACTATGAAGAACTTGAAAGACGACCGAACTACTATTTTGCCCTCAACTACGAGGGGAGGTAAGGAACTGCCATCTAGCTCTGCACTAGATTCTCCTTCCGTTATTAGTAGGCTTGCGACACCTAAACCTGCTACTGCTATGAATTCTGATATGTCGCATGTTATTGATGATGCCACTTCTGCTATGCATGATGAAACTACTTCTGTGCGTGATACTACTTTGCCATTAGGTGAATTTCTTGATGAACAACTTGCTAGAGTTAGGGGGAATGAAAATATTGAAGAACCTATTATTGATGATAGTGATGATGAAGGTTCTCCCAATGATTATGTATTGCTTGTTGTTCCTAAGGGTTATGTTATGAATGAAGAAGCTGCTAGGGAAATCTTTGCTTGCAATGATAGATTTGATCTTAAGAAGTTATTAGCTAAATGGAAGCAACAGTCTCTTAATGCTAGAATGAAACCCGACCCTGCTTTTGCTACTTCACCTATCTGTGTTACTGATAAGGATTATGAATTCTCTGTTGATCCTGAAATTATTACTTTAGTTGAATCTGATCCTTTTTATGGCCTTGAATCTGAAACTGCTGTGGCACATCTTACCAAGTTGAATGATATAGCCACCCTGTTTACTAATGATGAGAAGTCTCGCTATTTTTATATCCTTAAGATATTTCCGTTCTCATTAAAGGGTGATGCTAAGACTTGGTATAATTCTCTTGCTCCTGGTTGTGTGCGTAGTCCCCAGGATATGATTTATTACTTCTCTGCTAAATATTTCCCTGCTCATAAGAAACAAGCTGCCTTGCAAGAAATATATAATTCTGTGCAAATCAAAGAAGAGAGTCTCCCACAAGCTTGGGGGAGGCTACTCCGGTTACTTAATGCTTTTCCTGATCATCCTCTTAAGAAAAATGAAATACTCGATATCTTTTATAATGGACTAACAGATGCTTCCAAGGACTACTTGGATAGTTGTGCTGGTTGTGTTTTCAGGGAAAGAACAATCAACGAAGATGAAATATTATTGAATAATATGTTGACTAATGAAAATAATTGGACTCTTCCTAAGCCAATTCCTGAAGCAATTCCTAAATTAATTGAGCCAACTCCTGAGCCTATTCCTAAACCCACTCCGAAGAAGAGAGGTGTTTTATTTCTCAGTCCTGAAGATATGCAAGAGGCAAAGAAATCAATGAAAGAAAAGGGTGTTAAAGCTGAAGATGTTAAAAATTTACCTCCTATTGAAGAAATACATGGTCTTAATATACTGCCTGTTGAAGAACCATATTGTCTTGATAACCCGACATAGGTAGTAAAGGTAAATTCTCTCTATAGATATGATAAAGTTGAAATTCCCTCTACTAAATTTCATAGACCATGCTTAGATGAATTTGATGACTTTATGGCTAGACAAGAAAGTTTTAATGCTTATGTTGGTAGAGAGTTAAAGAATAATGCTTTCGAGATAGGATGTGTAAGCGATAATCTGGCTAGAGTTAAAGATGAACCACACCTCGTTAGCAAATATGCTTCTATGGTTGCTACTCAAGCTGAGCAAGTACTTAAAGCTCAAAATGATTTGCTTAATGAATTAAATAATAAAAATGACTTTGCTGTTAGAGTGGCTACTAGAACTGGTAGAATGACTCAGGAACCTTTGTATCCTGAAGGCCACCCTAAGAGAATCGAGCAAGATTCTCAGAGAAATAATTTAGAGGCACCTAGTTCTTCTAAAAAGAAGAAAAAGAAATATGATAGAACCTTTCATGCTTCTAGTGAACCTACTGTAGACACACCTGAGAATCCCAATGATATTTCTATTTCTGATACTGAAACTCAATTAGGTGATGAACATGAACCTAGTGATAACGTTAATGATAATGTTCATGTTGATGCTCAACCTATCAAAAACAATGATGTAGAGATTGTACCTATTGTTGATCTTGATAACCCACAATCAAAGAATCAATGTTATGATAAGAGAGATTTTGTTGCTAGGAAGCACGGTAAAGAAAGAGAACCATGGGTTCAGAAACCCATGCCCTTTCCTCCTAAACCATCCAAGACAAAGGATGATGAGGATTTTGAGCGCTTTGCTGAAATGATTAGACCTATTTTCTTACGTATGCGCTTAATTGATATGCTGAAAGTAAATCCTTATGCGAAGTATATGAATGATATCATCACAAATAAAAGAAAGATACCGGAAGCTGAAATTTCCACCATGCTTGCTAATTACACTTTTAAGGGTGGAATACCAAAGAAACTTCGAGATCCGGGTGTGCCAACTATACCATGCTCCATTAAAAGAAATTATGTTAGAACTACTTTATGTGATCTTGGAGCTGGTGTTAGTGTTATGCCTCTCTCTTTATATCGTAGACTTGAATTGAATAAGTTGACACCTACTGAAATATCTTTGCAAATGGCTGATAAATCAACTGCTATACCTGTCGGTGTTTGTGAGGATGTGCCTGTTGTGGTTGCAAATGTCACTATCTTAACGGACTTTGTTATTCTTGATATTCCCGAGGATGATAGTATGTCTATTATCCTTGGTAGACCTTTTCTTAATACTGCAGGGGCTGTTATTGATTGCAACAAAGGCAATGTCACTTTTCATGTTAATGGTAATGAGCATACGGTACACTTTCCGAGGAAACAATCTCAAGTTCATAGCATCAATTCTATTGGACAAGTTCCAACTATTATTATTGGAGGTTTTGAATTTCCTCTCCCTACTGTCAAGAAAAAGTATGATATTCTTATTGTTGGGGATTTTCATATCCCCGTTGAGGTAACTTAGTGTTATTCGAAATTTCTCCGGTTCTGTGTTATTCGGAATGAGTTTGTTAACAAGACTTGATCAACCTTGTTAGTGGGTTCATTTTGATGATCATGAGATGGATGAAACTAGAAGGCACAACCTTCTGTACCCTCTTTTTCCTTTCTATTATTTAGAATAAATAAAGAAAAATAGTATTATCTGTCTGTTTTCTGAATTATCCGTGCATTAAAAAATAGTTCGAAAATAAAAGTGATCCAAATGCCCTGTAAATTTAGTATGATTTTTTCTGGAATATTTGAGGATTTTAGGCACTGAAAACACTTCAGGAGGGGCAAGCACCAGGCCACCAGAGAGGAGGGTCTGCCCCCCCCTATAGGGCGCACCCCCTGTCTCGTGGGCCCCTGGTGGCCCCCCTCCACTTATGCCAGCACCCACACACTTCATCTTCTACCCAAAAAAATCCCCATCCAGCTCAAGCACGAGTTCTAGCTCATTTTGCTGCGATTTTCGATCTCTTAGCTCAAAGCTCCATTCACAAAACTGCTTTGGGAGATTGTTGCTTGGTATGTGACTCTTCCATTCGTCCAATTAGTTTTTGTTCTAGTGCTTTATTCATTGCAAATTTTTGCTGCATAGGTAACCATGTTCTTGAGCTTGCATGTTAAAATTTTGAGGTCCCAAGCAATTCCAATGCATGATATAGGCTCTAGGCTCTTGTAGGAGTAGTTGCTATCAATCTTGTTTAGTTTTATTCACTTTTATTTTGAAGTTACTAAAATTACAGAAAAAGAAATATGCTTAGAAGAATTTACCAAGGTGGTTCCTCGGCAAAGAAAGGGCCAAGGATTTCTATACGTGAGCAAGATGTTGAATTGCCGAGGGACGCAAATGTACGAGCTTGTGAGTGGCCATCCGATGATTTTATGGTCGAAACAGGCTTCAAGGAGGAATTTGACATGTATGTGCGTAATGCCGAACTGGAGGACTTCTTACAAGATAAGTGTCCTCAATACTATCAATTGACTAATTCCTTTGTGCGGAGGTTCCAATATATCTGTGCGCGTAATTCTCCTAGTGTCATGTTTGATATTTATGATACATCTTATACCATGGATTTAGAGGATTTTACAACCTCTTGCAAACTCCCGCAGTGGGGTAATATTAATGATCCTCGCAAATCTGAATTTAGGGATTTTCTTGCTAGTATTACTGTGGGAGAATCTAGGGACATAGCACAAGCTACCATAGGAAGCATTCATTTTCCTGCTATACATTACTTTGCTCTCTTTATTGGTAGATGAATTAACGGTAAGGACGAAGCATGTCACATGTGTGTCCCTGATCTTTGTGTCCTCAAGAGTGCTGTGTCAGGTTATAAAGGTTATAACTTGGGGGCAATAGTTGCACGTAGGTTGCAGAATAATAGTAAAAGGGGGGATTTATTTGGAGGAATTTATGCAACCCGTGTGGCTAACTTTCTTAATATAGCCCCACGAGAGGGGATATGATTTTACCTCCTGTTTATTTGGATAAAGAAGCTATGTTCGATCATCATTTTCTTGAGAGGAATGAACAATTCCTCCATTATCGACTAATCTATGACAGGCGCAACGTCGTCCCTGTTACTCTTCCTATCCCCTACCTTTTTGATTATCAGGAAAAAGGAAGATATGTTGTCACCAGGGAAGAAGCAGCTGAATACAAGAGGGGGAAGGAGGCAGCTCGCCAACACGCTGCTGCTCAGGAGGTTGTTGCCTCTGCATCTCAGTACAACCCCAGTTTCACTTATGGTTATCAGCCAGGCGGTCCTTGGTACTAGACCAACTTAGGCCAAAAGCCTAAGCTTGGGGAAGTACGTATTTCTCACCGACTTTACATTCATGTTCACACACTAGTCATCGGTGCTCATACTCTTTCATTGTATTATCCATGCTAGTTTAAATTTCTTTTTCTAGTTTTCTTCTTGTGTGTTTGATAAACTTAAGAAAAACCAAAAAAATGAGTTAGTTTAATTTCCATGCTTGTAGTAGAATTAATATGAAAACCCAAAAAGATTTTTAGGTTCTTCTTCTTACTTGTTGGGAGCTTTCCCGTGTAAATAGTTTTATTTTATTTTCTTTCCTTTGGGGGTCAAGAAGACCATATTGAAAATGTTTAGTGGCTCTCATATGCATGATTGTTTATTTAACTTAGAGCCCATATTACTTGTCTTCTCTTTTGAGTTGAATGCTTGTAGATTCCAGCTTAGTCCAATGCACGTGCACCCTTATTATTATACACATCATTCGGTCGTGCGAGTGAAAGGCAAAAATGACGATATATGATGGACTTATTGGGATGAGAAAAGCTGGTATGAACTCGACCTCTCTTGTTTTTGTAAATATGATGAGTTCATCGTTTCTGAGTCAGCTTATTATGAAGTAAGCATATTTGCAATGACATTTAGAGATTATAGTTGCTTGTGCCATGCTTGATTAGCTATGAGTTATAATGGTTTACCTTGCGTGCCAACATGCTATTAGAATGATTATGATGTGGTATGATGGGATGGTATCCTCCTTTGAATGAATTGAGTGACTCGACTTGGCACATGTTCACGCATGTAGTTGAATCAAATCAACATAGCCTTCACGATATTTATGTTCATGGTGGATTATATCCTACTCATGCTTGTACTCGGTGTAAATTAATTTTAATGCATGTTTATGACTGTTGTTGCTCTCTCAGTTGGTCGCTTCCCAGTCTTTTGCTAGCCTTCACCTGTACTAAGCAGGAATACTGCTTGTGCATCCAAACTCCTTAAACCCCAAAGTTATTCCATATGAGTCCACCATACCTACCTATATGCGGTATTTATCTGTCGTTCCAAGTAAATCTGTATGTGCCAAACTCCAAACCTTCAAATGAAATTCTGTTTTGTATGCTCGAGCAACTCATGTTTCAACTAGGGCTGCCTATATCTTCCATGCTAGGTGGGTTATTCTCAAGAGGAGTGGACTCCGCTCCTCATTCACGAGAAAGGGCCGGTAACCGGGATGCCCAGTCCCATGATCCAAAAAGATCAAAGCAAATCAATATAATTAAACAAAACTCCCCCAGGGCTGTTGTTAGTTGGAGGCACTCGTTGTTTCGAGCAAGCCATGGATTGATGCATGTTGGTGGTTGGGGGAGTATAAACCTTTACCATTCTGTTTGGGAACCGCCTATAATGCATGTAGTATGGAAGATACAACCATCTCATAGTTGTTGCGTTGACAACAAAAGTATGCCGCTCAAAATGTTATTCAATCTCTATTTTAAAATCGAGCTCTGGCACCTCTACAAATCCCTGCTTCCCTCTGCGAAGGGCCTATCTATTTACTTTTATGTTGAGTCATCACCCTTCTTATTAAAAGCACCCGCTGGAGAGCACACTGTCATTTGCATTCATTACTTTTGGTTTATATTGGGTATGACTTGACTGGATCTCTTTTACCATGAATTACAATGTTTAGTCAGTCCTTGATCTTTAAAGGTGCTATGCATTTATGTTTTGCAGTCTCAGAAAGGGCTAGCGAGATACCATTTTGCTATATCATGTTATGATTATTTTGAGAAAGTGTTGTCATCCGAGTTTTATTATTATGGCTCGCTAGCTAATTATGCTATAGATACAAGTGATTGTGAGACCTAAGTGTTATTGTGAGTATGGCTAGTTCATAATATTTGCTGAAACTTGAATGCTTGCTTTTCATGTTTACAACAACAAGAGCAAACAGAGTTTGTAAATTTTTTTTCTTTATCACTTTTAGTTTATCTACTGAATTGCTTGAGGACAAGCAAAGGGTTAATCTTGGGGGAGTTGATACGTCTCCAATGTATCTACTTTTCCAAACACTTTTGCTCTTGTTTTGGCTCTAACTTGCATGATTTGAATGAAACTAACCCGGACTGACGCTGTTTTTAGCAGAACTGCCATGATGTTGTTTTATGTGTAGAAAAGAAAAGTTCTCGGAATGTCCTGGAAATCCACGGAGGCACTTTTTGGAATTAATAAGAATTTTTGGCGAAAGAATCAACACCAGGGGGCCCACAGGCTATCCACGAGACAGGGCCCCCCCTAGGGCGTGCCCTCCTATCTTGTGTGCCCCCTAGACCTCCACCGACCTCAACTCCAACTCCATATATTCACGTTCAGGGAGAAAAAAATCAAAGAGAAAGTTTCATTGTGTTTTACAACACGGAGCCGCCGCCAAGCCGTAATCTCTCTCGGGAGGGCTGATCTAGAGTCCATTTGGGGCTCCGGAGAGAGGGATTCGTCGCCGTCGTCATCATCAACCATCCTCCATCGCCAATTTCATGATGCTCACCGCCGTGCGTGAGTAATTCCATCATAGGCTTGCTGGACGGTGATGGGTTGGATGAGATTTACCATGTAATCAAGTTAGTTTTGTTAGGGTTTGATCCCCAGTATCCACTATGTTCTGAGATTGACGTTGCTATGACTTTGATATGCTTAATGCTTGTCACTAGGGCCCGAGTGCCATGATTTCAGATCTGAACCTATTTTGTTTTCATGGATATATGTGTGTTCTTGATCCTATCTTGCAAGTCTATAGTCACCTATTATGTGTTATGATCTGACAACCCCGAAGTGACAATAATCGGGATACTTCTCGGTGATGACCGTAGTTTGATGAGTTCATGTATTCATTATGTGCTAATGCTTTGTTCCGGTTCTCTATTAAAAGGAGGCCTTAATATCCCTTATTTTCCGCTAGGACCCCGCTTCCACGGGAGGGTAGGACAAAAGATGTCATGCAAGTTCTTTTCCATAAGCACGTATGACTATTTACGGAATACATGCCTACATTACATTGATGAATTGGAGCTAGTTCTGTGTCACCCTATGTTATAGCTATTACATGAGGAATTGCATCCGGCATAATTATCCATCACTGATCCATTGCCTACGAGCTTTTCACATATTGTTCTTCGCTTATTTACTTTTCCGTTGCTACTGTTACAACTACTACAAAAACTCAAAAACATTTATCTTTACTTCTGCTACCATTACCTTTATTATCATACCACTTTTGCTACTAAATACTTTGCTGTAGATACTAGGTTATCCAGGTGTGGTTGAATTGACAACTCAACTGCTAATACTCAAGAATATTCTTTGGCTCCCCTTGTGTCGAATCAATAAATCTGGGTTGAATACTTTACCCTCGAAAGCTGTTGCGATCCCCTACACTTGTGGGTTATCAGGCCACAACATGTCCCTAGTGAGCCTCTAGTTGACTAGCTCGTTGATCAATGGATGGTTACAGTTTCCTGACCATGGACATTGGATGTCATTGATAACGGGATCACATCATTGGGAGAATGATGTGATGGGCAAGACCCAATCCTAAGCATAGCACAAGATCGTGTAGTTCGTTTGCTAGAGCTTTTCTAATGTCAAGTATCATTTCCTTAGACCATGAGATCGTGTAGCTCCCGGATACCGTAGGAGTGCTTTGGGTGTACCAAACGTCACAACGTAACTGGGTGCCTATAAAGGTATAGTACAGGTATCTCCGAAGGTGTCTGTTGGGTTGACACGGATCGAGACTGGGATTTGTCACTCCGTATGACGGAGAGGTATCTCTGGGCCCACTAGGTAATGTATCATCATAATGAGCTCAATGTGACCAAGTGGTTGGTCATGGGTTCATGCATTACGGTATGAGTAAAGTGACTTGCCGGTAACGAGATTGAACGAGGTATTGGGATACCGACAATCGAATCTCGGGCAAGTAACGTACCAAATGACAAAGGGAATTGTATACAGGATTGCTTGAATCCTTGACATCGTGGTTCATCCGATGAGATCATATTGGAACATGTGGGAGCCAACATGGGTATCCAGATCCCGCTGTTGGTTATTGGCCGGAGAGCTGTCTCAGTCATGTCTGCATGATTCCCGAACCCGTAGGATCTACACACTTAAGGTTCGGTGACGCTAGGGTTATTAGGAAGACTTGTGAGTGATTACCAAATGTTGTTCGGAGTCCCAGATGAGATCCCGGACGTCACGAGGAGTTCCGGAATGGTCCGGAGGTGAAGATTCATATATGGGAAGTTGTCATACGGTCACCGGAAAAGTTCGGGGTCATATCGGTATTGTACCGGGGCCACCGGAGGGGTTCCGGGGGTCCACCAGGAGGGGCCACCTCTATCGTAGGGCCTCATGGGCTGTGGGGGAAAGGGAACCAGCCCTTGGAGGGCTGGGCGCATCCCCCCTGGGCCCATGCGCCTAGGGTTGGGGGGAAACCCTAGAGGGGGCGTCCCCCTTGCTTGGGGGTTAAGCCCCCTCCCCTTGGCCGCCGCCCCCCCTCTAGATCTCATCTAGAGGGGGCCGGACCCCTTCCCCCTTCCCCTATAAATTGAGGAGCGAGGGGAGGGCTGAACACCACACCAAAGGCGCAGCCCCTCCCCTCCCCAACACCTCTCCTCCTCCGTTAAGAGCTTGGCAAAGCCCTGCCGGAGTACTGCCGCTTCATCACCACCACGCCGTCGTGCTGCTGTTGGAGCTCTCTTCCTCAACCTCTCCCTCCTCATTGCTGGATCAAGGCGCGGGAGACGTCTCCGCTCCGTACGTGTGTTGAACGCGGAGGTGCCGTCCGTTCAGCGCTAGGATCATTGGTGATTTGGATCACGACGAGTATGACTCCATCAACCCCGTTCTCTTGAACTCTTCCGCTCGCGATCTACAAGGGTATGTAGATGCACTCCTCTCTCTCTCGGTGCTAGATAAGTCCATAGATTGATCTTGGTGATGCGTAGAATTTTTTTTAATTTCTGCTACGATCCCCAACAGTGGCATCATGAGCTAGGTCTATGCGTAGTTTCTATGCACGAGTAGAACATAATTTTGTTGTGGGTGTAGATGTTGTCATTTTTCTTGCCACTACTAGTCTTATCTTGTTTCGGCGGCATCGTGGGATGAAGCGGCCCGGACCGACCTTACACGTACGCTTATGTGAGACAGGTTCCACCGACTGACATGCACTAGTTGCATAAGGTGGCTAGCGGGTGTCTGTCTCTCCCACTTTAGTCGGATCGGATTTGATGAAAAGGGTCCTTATGAAGGGTAATTAGAAATTGGCATATCATGTTGTGGTTTTGGCGTAGGTAAGAAACGTTCTTGCTAGAACCCTATTGCAGCCACGTAAAAACATGCAACAACAATTAGAGGACGTCTAACTTGTTTTTGCAGCATATGCCTTGTGATGTGATATGGCCGAAAGGATGTGATGAATGAAATATATGTGATGTATGAGATTGATCATGTTCTTGTAATAGGAATCACGACTTGCATGTCGATGAGTATGACAACCGGAAGGAGCCATAGGAGTTGTCTTTATTTTTTGTTAACCTGCGTGTCATTGAATAACACCATGTAATTACTTTACTTCATTGCTAAACCGTTAGCCATAGTAGTAGAAGTAATCGTTGGCGTGACAACTTCATGAAGACACGATGATGGAGATCATGGTGTCATGCCGGTGACGATGATGATCATGGCGCCCCGAAGATGGAGATCAAAAGGAGCAAAATGATATTGCCAATATCATGTCACTATTTGATTGCATGTGATGTTTATCATGTTTTTGCATATTGTTTGCTTAGAACGACGGTAGTAAATAAGATGAATCCCTCATAATAACTTCAAGAAAGTGTCCCCCCTAATTGTGCGCCATTGCGAAAGTTCGTTGTTTCGAAGCACCACGTGATGATCGGGTGTGATAGATTCTAACGTTCACATACAACGGGTGTAAGACAGATTTACACATGCAAAAACACTTAGGTTGACTTGACGAGCCTGGCATGTACAGACATGGCCTCGGAACACAAGAGACCGAAAGGTCAAACATGAGTCGTATAGAAGATACGATCAACATGAAGATGTTCACCGATGATGACTAGTCCGTCTCACGTGATGATCGGACACGGCCTAGTTGACTCGAATCATGGATCACTTAGATGACTAGAGGGATGTCTATCTGAGTGGGAGTTCATTAAATAATTTGATTAGATGAACTTAATTATCATGAACTTAGTCTAAAACTTTTGCAATATGTCTTGTAGATCAAATGGCCCACGCTAATGTTGCCCTCAACTTCAATGCATTCCTAGAGAAAACCAAGCTGAAAGACGATGGCAGCAACTATACGGACTGGGTCTGGAACTTGAGGGTCATCCTCATAGCTGCCAAAAGAACATATGTCCTAGATGCACCGCTAGGTGAAGCACCCATTTTCCCAGCAACTCAAGACATTATGAACGCCTGGCAGTCGCATAGTGATGATTACTCCCTAGTTCAGTGCAGCATGCTTTACAGCTTAGAACCGAGGCTCCAAAAGCGTTTTGAGCAGCACGGAGCATATGAGATGTTCCAAGAGCTGAAAATGGTTTTCCAAGCTCATGCCCGTGTCGAGATATATGAAGTCTCTGACAAGTTCTATAGTTGTAAGATGGAGGAGAATGGTTCTGTCAGCGAGCACATACTCAAAATGTCTGGGTTGCACAACCGCTTGTCTCAACTGGGAGTTAATCTCCCGGATGACGCGGTCATTGAAAGAATCCTCCAGTCGCTCCCACCTAGCTACAAGAGCTTTGTGATGAACTACAATATGTAGGGGATGGTGAAAACCATTCCTGAGGTATTTTCAATGCTGAAATCAGCGGAGGTGGAGATCAAAAAGGAACATCAAGTGTTGATGGTCAATAAAACCACTAGTTTCAAGAAAGGAAAGGGTAAGAAGAACTTCAAGAAGGACGGCAAGGGAGTTGCCGCGCCTGGTAAGCCAGTTGCCGGGAAGAAGCCAAAGCATGGACCCAAAACTGAGACTGAGTGCTTTTATTGCAAGGGAAGCGGACACTGGAAACGGAACTGCCCCAAGTACTTAGCGGACAAGAAGGCCGGCAACACCAAAGGTATATGTGATATACATGTAATTGATGTGTACCTTACCAGTACTCGTAGTAGCTCCTGGGTATTTGATATCGGTGCGGTTGCTCATATTTTTAACTCAAAACAGGAGCTGCGGAATAAGCGGAGACAGGCGAAGGACGAGGTGACGTTGCGTGTCGGGAATGGTTCCAAGGTTGATGTGATCGCCATTGGCACGCTACCTCTACATTTACCTACGGGATTAGTTTTAAACCTCAATATTGTTATTTAGTGCCAGCTTTGAGCATGAACATTGTATCTGGATCTCGTTTAATACGAGATGGCTACTCGTTTAAATCCGAGAATAATGGTTGTTCCATTTATATGAGAGATATGTTTTATGTTCATGCCCCGCTGGTCAATGGTTTATTCTTAATGAATCTCGAACGTGATGTTACACATATTCATAGTGTGAATACCAAAAGATGTAAGGTTGATAATGATAGTCCCACATACTTATGGCACTACCACCTTGGTCACATTGGTGTCAAACGCATGAAGAAGCTCCATGCTGATGGACTTTTGGAGTCTCTTGATTACGAATCATTTGACACATGCAAACCATGCCTCATGGGCAAAATGACCAAGACTCCGTTCTACGGAACAATGGAGCGAGCAACCAATTTATTGGAAATTATACATACTGATGTGTGTGGTCCAATGAGTGTTGAGGCTCACGGTGGCTATAGTTACGTTCTCACCCTCACTGATGACTTAAGTAGATATGGGTATGTCTACTTGATGAAACACAAGTCTGAGACCTTTGAAAAGTTCAAGGAATTTCAGAATGAGGTAGAGAATCAACGTGACCGAAAAATAAAGTTCTTACGATCAGATCGTGGGGGAGAATATTTAAGTCACGAGTTTGGTACACACTTAAGGAAATGTGGAATCATTTCATAACTCACGCCGCCTGGAACACCTTAGTGTAATGGTGTGTCCAAACGTCGTAATCGCACTCTATTAGATATGATGCGATCTATGATGTCACTCACCGATTTACCGCTATCATTTTGGGGATATGCTCTAGAGACAGCTACATTCACTTTAAATAGGGCACCGTCTAAATCCGTAGAGACGACCCTGTATGAATTATGGTTTGGGAAGAAACCTAAGTTGTCATTTATAAAAGTTTGGGGATGCGATGCTTATGTCAAGAAACTACAACCTGAAAAGCTCGAACCCAAGTCAGAAAAATAGGTCTTCATAGGATACCCTAAGGAAACCATTGGGTATACCTTCTACCTTAGATCCGAAGGCAAGATCTTTGTTGCCAAGAACGGGTCCTCTCTGGAGAAAGAGTTTCTCTCAAAAGAAATAAGTGGGACGAAAGTAGAACTCGATGAAGTACTACCTCTTGAACCGAAAAGTAGCGCAGCTCAGGAAGATGTTCCTGTGGTGCCTGCACCGACTAGAGAGGAAGTTAATGATGATGATCAAGGTACTTCGGATCAAGTTGCTACTGAACTTCAAAGGTCCACAAGGACACGTTCCACACCAAAATGGTATGGCAACCCTGTCCTGGAAATCATGTTGTTAGACAACGGTGAACCTTTGAACTATGAAGAAGCGATGGCGGGCCCAGATTCCAACAAATGGCTTGAAGCCATGCAATCCGAGATAGGATCCATGTATGAAAACAAAGTATGGACTTTGACAGACTTGCTCGATGATCGGCGAGCGATAGAAAATAAATGGATCTTTAAGAAGAAGACGGACGCGGATGGTAATGTTACAATCTATAAAGCTTGACTTGTCGCTAAGGGTTATCGACAAGTTCAAGGAGTTGACTACGATGAGACCTTCTCATCCGTAGTGAATCTGAAGTCCGTCCGAATCATTTTAGCAATTGCCGCATTCTACGATTATGAGATATGGCAAATGGACGTCAAAACGGCATTCCTTAATAGCTTCCTTAAGGAAGAATTGTATATGATGCAGCCGGAAGGTTTTGTCGATCCTAAGAATGCTAACAAGGTATGCAAGCTCCAGCGCTCCATCTATGGGCTAGTGCAAGCATCTCGGAGTTGGAACATTCTCTTTGATGAAATGATCAAAGCGTTTGGGTTTATGCAGACTTATGGAGAAGCCTGCGTTTACAAGAAAGTGAGTGGGAGCTCTGTAGCATTTCTCATATTATATGTAGATGACATACTTCCGATGGGAAATGATATAGAACTTTTGGACAGCATTAAGGCCTACTTGAATAAGTGTTTTTCAATGAAGGACCTTGGAGAAGCTTCTTACATATAAGGCATCAAGATCTATAGAGATAGATCGAGACGCCTCATAGGTCTTTCACAAAGTACATACCTTGATAAGATATTGAAGAAGTTCAATATGGATCAGTCCAAGAAGGGGTTCTTGCCTGTGTTGCAAGGTGTGAAATTGAGCTCAGCTCAATGCCCGACCACGGCAGAAGATAGAGAAAAGATGAGTGTCATCCCCTATGCCTCGGCTATTGGGTCTATTATGTATGCCATGCTGTGTACCAGACCTGATGTAAACCTTGCCGTAAGTTTGGTAGGAAGGTACCAAAGTAATCCCGACATGGAACACTAGACAGCGGTCAAGAGTATCCTGAAGTACGTGAAAAGGACTAAGGATATGTTTCTCGTTTATGGAGGTGACGAAGAGCTTGTCGTAAAGGGATACGTCGATGCTAGCTTCGACACAGATCTGGATGACTCTAAGTCACAAACCAGATACGTATATATTTTGAATGGTGGGGCAGTAAGCTGGTGCATTTGCAAGCAAAGCGTCCTAGAGGGATCTACATGTGAAGCGGAGTACATGGCAGCCTCGGAGGCAGCACATGAAGCAATCTGGATGAAGGAGTTCATTACCGACCTAGGAGTTATTCCAAATGCGTCGGGGCCGATGACTCTCTTCTGTGACAACACTGGAGCCATTGCCCTTTCCAAGGAGCCCAGGTTTCACAAAAAGACCAGGCACATCAAGTGTCGCTTCAACTCCATTCGTGAAAATGTTCAAGATGGAGACATAGATATTTGCAAAGTGCATACAGATCTGAATGTCGCAGATCCGTTGACTAAACCTCTTCCACGAGCAAAACATGATCAACACCAGAACTCTATGGGTGTTCGATTCATCACAATGTAACTAGATTATTGACTCTAGTGCAAGTGGGAGACTGTTGGAAATATTCCCTAGAGGCAATAATAAAATGGTTATTATTATATTTCCTTGTTCATGATAATTTTCTATTGTTCATGCTATAATTGTGTTATCCGGAAATCATAATACATGTGTGAATACATAGACCACAACATGTCCCTAGTGAGCCTCTAGTTGACTAGCTCGTTGATCAATGGATGGTTACGGTTTGCTAACCATGGACATTGGATGTCATTGATAACGGGATCACATCATTGGGAGAATGATGTGATGGACAAGACCCAATCCTAAGCATAGCACAAGATCGTGTAGTTCGTTTGCTAGAGCTTTTCTAATGTCAAGTATCATTTACTTAGACCATGAGATCATGTAGCTCCCGGATACCATAGGAGTGCTTTGGGTGTACCAAATGTCACAACGTAACTGGGTGGCTATAAAGGTATACTACAGGTATCTCCGAAGGTGTCTGTTGGGTTGACACGGATCGAGACTGGGATTTGTCACTCCGTATGACGGAGAGGTATCTCTGGGCCCACTCGGTAATGCATCATCATAATGAGCTCAATCTGACCAAGTGGTTGGTCACGGGATCATGCATTACGGTACAAGTAAAGTGACTTGCCGGTAACGAGATTGAACGAGGTATTGGGATACCGATGATCGAATCTCGGGCAAGTAACATACCGATTGACAAAGGGAATTGTATACGGGATTGCTTGAATCCTTGACATCGTGGTTCATCCTACGAGATCATCGTGGAACATGTGGGAGCCAACATGGGTATCCAGATCCCGTTGTTGGTTATTGGCCGGAGAGCTGTCTCGGTCATGTCTGCATGATTCCCGAACCCGTAGGGTCTACACACTTAAGGTTCGGTGACACTAGGGTTATTAGGAAGACTTGTGAGTGATTACTGAATGTTGTTCAGAGTCCCAGATGAGATCTCGGATGTCACGAGGAGTTCCGGAATGGTCCGGAGGTGAAGATTTATATATGGGAAGTTGTCATACGGTCACCGGAAAAGTTCGGGGTCATATCGGTATTATACCGGGGCCACCGGAGGGGTTCCGGGGGTCCACCGGGAGGGGCCACCTCTCTCGGAGGGCCTCATGGGCCGTGGGGGAAAGGGAACTAGCCCTTGGAGGGCTGGGCGCATCCCCCCTGGGCCCATGTGCCTAGGGTTGGGGGGGAAACCCTAGAGGGGGCATCCCCCTTGCTTGGGGGGCAAGCCCCCTCCCCTTGGCCGCCGCCCCCCCCTCTAGATCTCATCTAGAGGGGGCCGGCCCCCTTCCCCCTTCCCCTATAAATAGAGGGGCGAGGGGAGGGTTGAACACCACACCAAAGGCGCAGCCCCTCCCCTCCCAACACCTCTCCTCCTCCGTTAAGAGCTTGGCGAAGCCCTGCCGGAGTACTGCCGCTTCATCACCACCACGCCGTCGTGCTACTGTTGGAGCTCTCTTCCACAAACTCTCCCTCCTCCTTGCTGGATCAAGTCACGGGAGACGTCTCCGCTCCGTATGTGTGTTGAACGCGGAGGTGCCGTCCGTTCGGCGCTAGGATCATCGGTGATTTGGATCACGACGAGTACGACTCCATCAACCCTGTTCCCTTGAACGCTTCCGCTCGCGATCTACAAGGGTATGTAGATGCACTCCTCTCTCTCTCTCGGTTCTAGATAACTCCATAGATTGATCTTGGTGATGCATAGAATTTTTTTAATTTCTGCTACGATCCCCAACAATCTCGTCCCAAGAGGAGATCATGCTGGGAGGCAGGTTTAGGAGCCAGGTGTAGAGCTGGAGGAACTCTGTGGGGTCGGCAGTACCGTCGTAGTGAGGAGGAAGATCTGGCTTGAACTTGCCTGGCCAGGCCACGCTGCACAGCTCCGCAGTGAAGGCGCGTCAGCCTACAGTGGCTACAGGGGGCCTTTGGTGACGAAGGGCTTTATCTTGGAGGTCCCCGCGCGCTGTCGCCAGCAGCAGCACGGGGTCTTGGCGTGCTGGAGCAGGAACGCGGTCATGGCGTGCTGGCGCTGGGAGCACGCGAGCGACTTCTTGAGGGCGAGGGGCCTCTTGGCAACGCCTTTCTTGCTGCGCGAGCGCTGGACGCGGTGGGTCTCGTCCAGGGACCGCGCGCCTTGGGGGCAAGGTGCCTTCTTGAGGAGGAGGCGGCGGAGGTGCCTCCGGAGCTGCGTTGCCCACGCAGGGTGGAGGGCGATGCAGCGAGAGGGACGGTGCAGGGGAGCCCCCTACGGCGCTGATGAGCTCGGTGATGTGAGCGAGCCACTCGTCGTAGAGGTCGTCGACGGGGCGATGGTGTAGGAGCTCACGTGCCAGGAGCAACGCGGTGTGCGCGTCCGTGGGAGCGCGACGAGCGTGCGACGACGAGCCTGCCGGAGTCAGCGACGAGATGGCGGTGCGGCCTTCCCGCCGCACCGAGGGATGCAGCGACGATGCCTGCTGCTCGTTCCCCGCCGGGCCGGTGGTAGCGTGGGCGGCAGGCGACGGGGAACGACAGGGAGGCCTACCGACAGGGGCCGTCTGGGCAACATGGGCCGCGAGAGCAGCCCGATGCTCGGCGTGGGCTAGGCGAGCGTCAGACATGGGCGCGACGGATGACGAACGCGAGGTGGTGGAAGAAGGATTCCGGCGCACCCCTACCTGGCGTGCCAAATGTCGGATTTTGGGTTCCGGCAGACCCTTGAGGTTCAAACTCTGGGGTGCGCACGAAGATCTTTCCCCTACCAACTCACGTCTCGAAGCCTCGCAAGGAATCTAGGCTAGAAAGAAGAACACACAAGGGACACGAGGTTTATACTAGTTCAGGCCACCATTGTGGTGTAATACCCTACTTGTCGGATTTTGGGTTCCGGCAGACCCTTGAGGTTCGAACTCTGGGGTGCGCACGAAGATCTTTCCCCTACCGGCTCACATCTCGATGGCTTGAAAGGAATCTAGGCTAGAAAGAAGAACACACAAGGGACACGAGATTTATACTGGTTCAGGCCACCATTGTGGTGTAATACCCTACTCCAGTGTGTGGTGTGGTGGATTGCCTCAGGGGCTGATGATGAACAATACAACGGGAGAACAGCCTAACGAGGGGCTGTTCTTGAGCTGGTGCGATGAAGTGCTTGGGTGAGTTCAATCGCTTCTCTCTCTCTCTCTCTCTCTCTCTCTCTCTCTCTCTCTCTCTCTCTCTCTCTCTCTCTCTCTCTTTCTCTCTGATCGATCTGTCTGTGTCCCTCTCGGATCCCCCCTTATACGGTGGTGGCTAGTCCTATTTATAGAGGGAGGCCATGGGCCTCTTCCCAAATAATGAGCGGGAAGGGCGCCAACAATTGGCCATTTCGAAGGGGAAAATCTAGTACACTTATCCTGACTAAAGTTGGTCTTCGACTGCCAAAGGCTCTGACAATGACGCCGTCCTGGGCTCCACGATGACATCCATCCTGCCGTTCTGCTGGTCTTGGTCTTGTTGCACCGGAACGGTAACCTTTGCCTGATGCCTTGGCCTGTGCTTGCCCCCTTTGCACCGAAGGGGAAACAAGGACACTGCGCAGGCCGGCGCCCGCCTGGCGCCTGCCTGGTCTCGATCGTCATGGCTTGCGTCACGGGCTCCTCACGAGGTGCCCTTGCCTTGATCTGTCCGCCTCCTTGCGAGCCTGTCTGATGAGGCTGCTCCTGAGGAAGCTTCCTATCATCCGCCCTGCAAGGCTTGGCCCCTCGCGAGGGTCTTGAGCTTGAGCTGATGAAGCTGGGCTGCACTGGGCCCCCACTTGAGCCACGCCGTAGGCTGCAGGCAAGCAAGTCTGGGGACCCCCATTCCCAGAACGCTGACAGTAGCCCCCGGGCCCAAGGCGTGCCCGGACTTGGCTTAGCAGAGAAGCGAAGGGGCAAGTGCGAAGCGTCGCGGGCCCCAATAGCCTGCGGCCTTGGGTGCCGCGTGGTGATTGATTGGACATGGGCGTCTCCACTTTCCCATGATGCCTCGGCAACCGCACGACTTGACAAGTCCGTGCATGCAAAAATGGGTCATGATTACCTGCGGTCGTGGTGGCCGACGGTTGTCCTTCTCCGGCTATAAGTACGGAACGGCGCGAGCCCTTCCAGTCCATCCCTTCCTGCTACTCCTTTTCTTCTTCTTCCTTGCCCTTGCTCCACATTACGCTAGTGGCACCAATCCGCCGATTTTCTACAGAAGAGAAGGGAAAGGCCCCCCGAGAGGGTCCCGACCCGCTTCCACCGAAGAAGCGGCTAGTCCTTTGCCGCCGAGATGAGGGTGCCCGGCAGGAGGCGTCGAGGCCCTGGTACGAGTGGCCGCCGCCTGGGTTTCCGCTGCCCTTGTACGCCCGAATCGAGGGCCCTGGATAGGAAGGCGTCGAGCAACACCGATGGTGCCGCCGCCACCGGCGGCGAGTTACGGCGGTGCGCATCGTTCCTCCTGGAGTCCATGCCGAGGGCTCCTCTCGCGAGCTTGTGCTTCACGCCGCCATGCCTCCTCGATCTTGGATTCGCCTTCCTCCCTCCTTCGCCTTAGAGATCCCGCCGAGGGGTCCTCTTGAGCTCTGGCTCCAGCATGCTGACTGCAGTACCCCAGCGACCGGAGCGGAGGTTGAGGTTGTCGCTCCGGGCGGGGTCTACATGACCCGAGGCTGGGGCGAGATCGCCCGGGTCTGCCGAACTGGAAGTGCCCTCGTGATTCATTTCGAATACGATGGTGCCTCCTTGATGTTCTTCAAGGTCTTCAACGTGGAAGGACACCGGCTGGAATGCTGCCCCAAGGAAGGCGGCCGGGGCATCGGAGTGGCGAGGACCAGGCCTGCCAACCGCTTCCCCAGGAGCCCCTCAGGCAGCAGCGGAGGAGCCGGAGGGTCCAGCGACTCCGCCAAGCTTCACGTGACTCCGGAGACGAGCGACGACAGCTACGAGCCCCCGAGCTCGCGTCGCGCCCGAAGCAGGGCAGCCGTATCAGGTCGCCGACGCCACTGTTCTGGATGGGGTTGGCGTCGGCGCCTGACGGCCCACTGTTGATGATGGCGTCTCCTACGGAGGCGCGCGTAGTTAACGCTCCTCAGGATTAGCACCTTTTGCTCCCTGCGAGGAATCGAAATGACACCCCATGGGGGTATGTAAGGAGCCTGTCATATCTTTTGTGAATATTCTTATCCTCATTATGAATTGATGCGAGATGCTTGTCCTGTCCTAGCTCGGCTCCCCCTTTCTTTCCTCACGAGGGCTCGGTGCTCTACGCCGATAGGTCCCAGTCCCCAGGCAAGCTTCAGCCGTCGCTGGTATGCCAGGTCGCGATGCCGTGGTCAAGACCGGGAGGTGAGCGGTCCAAGGTCCAGTAAGAGCCCATGAGTTGCGATGCTCAGGAGGTCCCCTTTAGCGCTCAAGCAGCCTCCGCTAGGCAAGAAAGGCAGGCAGCATCGCCGTGACAGAGCTGTAGTAGGCGAGGGTTTAGCGCTGAGTCGGTTTAGTTTTCGTGTGACTTATCTTGTAGGTTGGGGTAGTTTTCGGCGAAGTGTCGGGCCTGCGTGGCGGCAGCTGAGGTGTTGCTGGGTTAGGTCCTCGCGAGCTTCTTCCCTCTCCCCCGCACTTTCCTTCATGCTCTACATCCTCAGGTCCCGGCCCTCGAGCGAGCTCAGCCACCACTGGTATGACAGGTCGTGATGTCGTGGGTCAAGGCCAGGGGGTAAGGGCTGGAGAGCGAGTAAGAGCCCATGATTCGTGATGCTCAGGCGCCCCCCTTTTAATGTGCAAGCGGATCGTGCCGGAGAGAAGGAGAGAAAGCTCGCGACGTCCCCATCATTGCTTCTGGAGTGGGTCCTGCATACCAATCACGAGGGGAAACAAGGTCTGTCGTTAAGGTTGCCAGCCAACCATTGGTCGCTCCGAGGGAGTGATTGGGGCACTGAGGGCCTGGTGAGGTGGCGCCTTGTGGGGCTGCCGCGGCCAGAGCTCGACCACTCAGATTTATCGGCATTGCAAGGACGGACCCGTACGCAAGTGTCGTGCCAGAGCGAGCGGCTCCAAAGGTTGGTGTCAATCGAGCAGGCGATTAGGTCAAGCATGTTAAGCATGAAGGAGCAAATCCATTTAGATAGATGCAGAAAAAGCAAACGCCACTGGGTCAGGCCCGAGCAGCTTGGGGATAATGCAGCCCGAGGGGCGCTCCCAACAAGGTAGGTAAAGAGCATAAGCAAAACGGATACATGCCGCAGGGACGGATCCACGCGACATGGGAATGATGCAGCCCTGTGGGCGCTCCCAGCTGAAAATGGAACTTGAAAGATGTCACCTGATACGGTTGAAGATGAAGGGATGCTGAAGTAGCGGGCGACGCGCGGTGAGGAAGCCGATCCTCACGAGCTCCTGGGACCAGGAGCCTCGGGAGGCTCCGGGGGCACAAGTGGATCTTCGAGGACCATCTCCATCTCCGCGAGGACCGCGCAACGCCTGACCTCCTGAGCCTCCAGAATGCTCCTCAGCAGGCGCTGATGAGTGGCGACCGCGTTCGGCAGGCCGAAAGGCATGCGAACATAGTTGTGAGGTGGACCCTCACAACGCCCCACGCGCGAAGGCCAGAGGCGCTCCTGAGACGTGGCTCAGTTGAGCCCTGGTACGTCGATGCAGACACGCAGCCCACCATCCTCGCCTGGATGTGGGGCTACGGCAGGCAGGCGGCTGCTGCCGTGCATGACTCTTGACTCCTGCAGCTCCTGAGTATTTTTCGTGATGAACTCCTGAGGGTTTGGCCCTCCTTGCCTCATACCTTCCTGAGGGAAACGTGCCTTGAAGCACGCCTCCAAGTGGTGCTCGAGCGCCTCCCTCGTGACCTTGGCAAAGTCGGTGGCTCTCCAAGAAAGAGCCCCCGAGCCCTGCCCGAGGAGGGCGTCGGGCACGCCTTCCTATGCGACAGAGGGTGGCGCCCCCTGAACGGGCGCGAATCCTGACGCAACGCCTCTGGAGGCACCCGCCTCCTGATGGCTTGGGCCAAGCGAAGCCTTCTTCTTCTTAGGGACCACCTCGGGAAGTCTTTCGCTCCTGCGATCTGGGTCTTCGATTGCCGCGGCTTGGAAGGCACACTCAAGAGAACACACTACATCCCTTTCCTCACAAGGTACTATGATGACTCCACCGCTTCCTGGCATCTTGAGGACATTGTAGCCATGGTGAGTCACTGCCATGAACTTGGCCACGAGGAAGGCATTGTATGGCAGGCGAATGTGGGTGACGTCGAAGTCAATGAGCTCGATGCGGTAGTTGTTGCGCTGCCCAAAGGTGACTGGAAGGCGAACCTGCCCTATCGGAACAGTGGAACCATCAGTGACTCCTGAGAAAGGCTTGGTCGGCTGAAGTTGATCATATGGCACTTGGAGATTGTTGAACATCTCGACGGACAGGACGTTGAGTCCTGCTCCGCCATCGATGAGGGTCCTGGTGACTTGCACATTGCTGATGACTGGGGAGCAAAGCATCGGGAGCACTTCAGCCATTGCTGCGCACTTGAGCTGGTCCACTGAGCTGAACGTGATAGCGCATGCAGACCACCTGAGGGGGCGCGTGGCCTCAAGCTTGGGAAGGACTGCATTCACCTGGCGAGCAAACTGCTTGAAGATGCGTTGTGAGGCTGGGGCCTGGGCGCCGCCCAGGATGCAAGCGATTGCGCGCGGCTCCTGGAAGCCCCCAGCCCCCTCGTCCTGATGTTGGTCTTCATTCCTCCTTGGTGGTGGTGGCAGAGGAGGGAGGCCTGCGTTGTCGTGCGGGCGATCCTCACGAGGCTGATCACTCCAGCCTCCCTCGCGAGGATGGTCCTGCCAGCGATCCTCGCGGGGTCGGTCACGCCACCCTTGGCGAGGGCCACGGTCTTCCCATCGTCCTCCACCTCTTCCTCCTCCTTGGCCATAGCCCCGGTCGTTGCGCTCGGGGCGTCGGCCGATACGCCCATCTCGCACGGCCCTGAGCTCTTGGCATTCATTGGTGTTGTGGGTGTGGAGGTCGTGGTATACGCAGTACCGGCTGCCCTTGGATGACTCAGGCTGATCCCTGCCTTGCTTCTACGTCTTGAGCTTGTGTTGGTTTTCCTCGAAGAGGAGAGGGTGATGCAGCAAGTGTAGCGTAAGTATTTCCCTCAGTTTTGAGAACCAAGGTATCAATCCAGTAGGAGGCTTCTCAAAAGTCCCACGCACCTACACAAATAAACTGAGAACTCGCAACCAATGCAATAAAGGGGTTGTCAATCCCTTCACGGCCACTTGCGAAAGTGAGATCTAATAAAGATAGTATGATAAGATAAATATATTTTTGGTATTTTATAATATAGATGCAAAAAGTAAAGATGCAAATAAAAGTAGATTGAAAGCAAATACGATAGGAGATAGACCCGGGGGGCCATAGGTTTCACTAGTGGCTTCTCTCAAGATAGCATAAGTATTACGGTGGGTGAACAAATTATTGTCGAGCAATTGATAGAAAAGCGCATAGTTATGAGATTATCTAGGCATGATCATGTATATAGGCATCACGTCCATACCAAGTAGACCGACTCCTACCTGCATCTACTACTATTACTCCACACATCGACCGACTCCTGCCTGCATCTAGAGTATTAAGTTCATAAGAACAAAGTAACGCATTAAGCAAGATGACATGATGTAGAGGGATAAACTCAAGCAATATGATATAAACCCCATCTTGTTATCCTCGATGGCAACAATACAATACGTGCCTTGCAACCCTTTCTATCACTGGGTAAGGACACTGCAAGATTGAACCTAAAGCTAAGCACTTCTCCCATGGCAATAAAGATCAATCTAGTAGGCCAAACCAAACTGATAATTATAAGAGACTTGCAAAGATAACTCAATCATACATAAAAGAATTCAGAGAAGATTCAAATATTATTCATAGATAAACTTGATCATAAACCCACAATTCATCGGATCTCGACAAACACACCGCAAAAAGAGTTTACATCGAATTGATCTCCACAAGAGAGGGGGGAACATTGTATTGAGATCCAAAAAGAGAGAAGAAGCCATCTAGCTAATAACTAAGGACCCGTAGGTCTGTGGTAAACTACTCAAAACTCATCGGAGGGGCAAGGATGTTGATTTAGAGGCCCTCCATGGTCGATTCCCCCTCCGGCAGAGTGCCGGCGAAGGCTCCAAGATGAGATCTCATAGATACAGAAGGTTACGGTGGTGGAAATTGTGTTTCGTGGTGCCCCTCAATGTTTTCGGGGTACGTAGGTATATATAGGCGGAAGAAGTACGTCGGTGGCCGCCCAAGGGGCCCATGAGACAGGGGGCGCACCCTACAGGGGGGGCGGCCACCTATCTCGTGGGGGCCTCAGCTGCTTCTTGACTTGCACTCCAAGCTCTCCGGATCACGTTCGTTCCAAAAATCACGCTCCCGAAGGTTTCATTCCGTTTGGACTCTGTTTGATATTCCTTTTCTTTGAAATACTGAAATAGGCAAAAAACAGCAATATGGGCTGGGCCTCCGGTTAGTAGGTTAGTCCCAAAAATGATATAAATGTGTAAAATAAAGCCCATAAACATCCAAAAGAGGTAATATAATAGCATGGAACAATCAAAAATTATAGATACGTTGGAGGCGTATCAAGCATCCCCAAGCTTAATTCCTGCTCGTCCTCGAGTAGGTAAATGATAAAAAGAGAATTTTTGATGTGGAATGCTACCTAGCATAATTCATAATGTAATTTTCTTTATTGTGGCATGAATGTTCAGATCCAAATGATTCCAAATAAAAGTTCGTATTGATAAAAGAAATAGTAACACTTCAAGCATACTAATCAAAGTAATCATGTCTTCTCAAAATAACATGGCAAAAGAAAGTTCATCCCTACGAAATCATATAGTTAGGGTATGCTTCATTTTCGTCACACAAAGATGTTCCCAACTTCTATACCCCCGATGACAAGCTAAGCAATTGTTTCATACTTAAATAATCTCAAACTTTTTCAACCTTCACGCAATACATGAGCGTGTGCCATGGATATAGCACTATGGGTGGAATAGAATATGATGATGGGGATTGTGTGGAGAAGACAAAAAAAGAAAGTCTCACATTGACGAGGATAATCAACGGGCTATGGAGATGCCCATCAATTGATGTCAACATGAGGAGTAGGGATTGCCATGCAATGGATGCACTAGAGCTATAAATGAATGCTCAACAAAAGAAAACTAGTGGGTGTGCATCCAACTTGCTTGCTCACGAAGACCTAGGGCATTTGAGGAAGCCCATCGTAGGAATATACAAGCGAAGTTCTATAATGAAAAACTCCCACTAGTATGAAAAAGACAACTTATGAGACTCACTATATGATAAACATGGTGCTACTTTGAAGCACAATATATGAGACTCACTACATGAAGTACAAGGTGCTACTTTGAAGCACAAGTGTGGAAATAGAGATAGTAATATTGCCCTTTTTATTTATTTTCTTTTTTTCTTTTTTTCTTTTTTTCCTTTTTTCTGGGCCTTTCTTTTTTTCTTTTTGGCCTTTTTTGGGGCAATGTTCTAATAATGATGATCATCACACTTCTATTGATTACAACATAAGAATTACAACTCAAAACTAGAACAAGATATGACTCTATATGAATGCCTCCGGCGGTGTACGGGGATGGTGCAATGAATCAAGAGTGACATGTATGAAAAATAATGCATGGTGGCTTTGCCACAAATACAATATCAACTACATGATCATGCAATGGCAATATGACAAAAGTAAAGTATGTCATGATAATGATGAGCGGAACGGTGGAAAGTTGCATGGCAATATATCTCGGAATGGCTATGGAAATGCCATAATAGGTAGGTATGGTGGCTGTTTTGAGGAAGATATAGGAAGGTTTATGTGTGATAGAGCGCATCGTGTCACGGGGTTTGGATGCACCAGCGAAGTTTGCACCAACTCTCAAGGTGAGACAGGGCAATGCACGGTACCGAAGAGGCTAGCAAAGGCGGAAAGGTAAAAGTGCGTATAATCCATGGACTCAACATTAGTCAAAAGAACTCATATACTTATTGCAAAAATTTAGAAGTAATCAAAAACCAAGTACTACGCGCATGCTCCTAGGGGGATAGATTGGTAGGAAAAGACCATCTCTTGTCCCTGACCGCCACCCATAAGGATGCACAAGCCAGGTACACTTCATGTTTCAAATTTGTTACACAACTTTAACCATACGTGCATGCTAAGGGACTTGCTAACTTCAACACAAGCATTCTTTAAATTCATAATCACCCAACTAGCATGACTTTAATATCACTACCTCCATATCTCAAAACAATTATCTAGTATCAAATTGATCATAGCATCCAATTCACTTCCTATGATAGTTTTTATTATACCCAACTTGGATGCCTACCATTCTAGGACCAACTTTATGACCATAGCAAATACCATGCTGTTCTAAAAGACTAATAATTTCTTCCAAATTAAGACACCACTGTGCTCTGAAAGATATAAGTGAAGCACTAGAGCAAAAACTATCAAGCTCAAAAGATATAAGTGAAGCACATAGAGTATTCTAGCAAATTCTAATCAAATAGGCTTCTCCCAAAAGGTGTGTACAGCAAGGACGATTGTGGTAAACTAAAAGGCAAAGACTAATATAATACACGACGCTCCAAGCAAAACACATATCATGTAGCGAATAAAAATATAGCTCCAAGTAAAGTTACCAATGAACGAAGACGAAAGAGGGGATGCCTTCCCGGGGCATCCCCAAGCTTAGGCTTTTGGCTATTCTTGAATATCTTGGGGTGCCTTGGGCATCCCCAAGCTTAGGCTCTTGCCACCCTTTATTCCATAGTCCATAAAAGCTTTACCCAAAACTTGAAAACTTCACCACACAAAACTCAACAGGAAATCTTATAAGCTCTGTTAGTGAAAGAAAACAAAACCACCACATAAGGTACTGTAATTAACTCATTATTTATTTATTTTGGTGTTAAACCTACTGTATTCCAACTTCCTTATGGTTTATAAACTAATTTACTAGCCATAGATGCATTGAAATAAGCAAACAACACACGAAAAAACAGAATCTGTCAAAAACAGAACAGTCTGTAGCAATCTGTAACTAACGCAAACTTCTGGAACTCTAAAAATCCTACCAAAATAGGAAGTCCTGTACAATTTGTTTATTGAACAACATCAAAAAGAATCAACGCAAAATCACGTTCCTGTGATTTAAAAAAATTATATTCGTGCGTGCAAAGTTTCTGTTTTTCAGCAGAATCAAATCAACTATCATCGTAGGTTATCCTATAGGTTCTACTTGGCACAAACACTAATTAAAAGATAAAAACACATCTAAACAGAAGGTAGATTCAAGATTTATTAAATAACAGCAAGTAAGAATATTGGGTTGTCTCCCAACTAGCGCTTTTCTTTAAAGCCTTTTTAGCTAGGCATTGAGATTTCAATGATGCTCACATGAAAGACAAGAATTGAAGCACAAAGAGAGCATCATAAAACATGTGACAAACACACTTAAGTCTAACATACTTCCTATGCATAGGCATCTTGTAAGATAACAAATTATCAAGGTAAGCAAAAACTAGCATATGCAAGGAAGAACAAAAAGATGATAGCAATCTCAATATGAAGAGAGGTAATTTAGTAACATCAAAATTTCTACAACCATATTTTCCTCTCTCATAATAATTGCGTATAGGATCATAAGAAAATTCAACAAAGTAACTATCACATAAAATATTTCCAACATGATCCACATGCATGCGAAGTTGACACTCTTCCAGGATAGTGGGATTAACATTAACTAAAGCCATAACCTCTCCAAACCCACTTTTATCAAAAATATCATAAGACTGAACATACTCCAAATATGTGGGATCTAAAGTTGACACTCTTCCAAACCCACTTTCAATATTATTGCAAACACTATTATCAATCTCATAGTCATCATGGGGCTTAAATAAATTTTCAAGATCATAAGAAGAATCACCCCAATCATGATCATGGCAACAAATAGTAGACATAGCAAAACTAGCAACCCCGAGCTTAGGGTTTTGCATATTATTAGCACAATTGGCATCAAGAGAATTTATAGTAAAATCATTGCAATCATGCTTTTTATTCAAGGAGCCATCGTGAATCTCTTCATAAATTTCTTCATCACAGTTTTCGGATTCATAAATTTCAAGCAAAACTTCATAAAGATAATCTAGTGCACAAAACTCACTGGCAATGTGTTCATCATAATTGGATCTCTTAAAAAGATTAGCAAGCAGATGAGGATCCATAGATCTTAGGTTCTCTGTTTAGCAATAAATAAGCATCTATTCCAACAAAACAAGCAAACGAAAGGGCAAGCAAAAGAGAGGAGAGAAGATTGGGAAAGAGAGGGCGAATAAAACGGCAAGGGTGAAGTGGGGGAGAGGAAAACGAGAGGCAAATGGCAAATAATGTAAATGCGAGGGAGATGGGTTTGTGAGGGTACTTGGTATGTCTTGACTTGAGCGAAGACCTCCCCGGCAACAGCGCCAGAAATCCTTCTTGCTACGTCTTGAGCTTGTGTTGGTTTTCCTCGAAGAGGAGAGGGTGATGCAGCAAGTGTAGCGTAAGTATTTCCCTCAGTTTTGAGAACCAAGGTATCAATCCAGTAGGAGGCTTCTCAAAAGTCCCACGCACCTACACAAACAAACTGAGAACTCGCAACCAACGCAATAAAGGGGTTGTCAATCCCTTCACGACCACTTGCAAAAGTGAGATCTAATAAAGATAGTATGATAAGATAAATATATTTTTGGTATTTTATAATATAGATGCAAAAATTAAAGATGCAAATAAAAGTAGATTGAAAGCAAATATGATAGGAGATAGACCCGGGGGCCATAGGTTTCACTAGTGGCTTATCTCGAGATAGCATAAGTATTACGGTCGGTGAACAAATTACTGTCGAGCAATTGATAGAAAAGCGCATAGTTATGAGATTATCTAGGCATGATCAAGTATATAGGCCTCACGTCCATAACAAGTAGACCGACTCCTGCCTGCATCTACTACTATTACTCCACACATCGACCGACTCCTGCCTGCATCTAGAGTATTAAGTTCATAAGAACAGAGTAACGCATTAAGCAAGATGACATGATGTAGAGGGATAAACTCAAGCAATATAATATAAACCCCATCTTGTTATCCTCGATGGCAACAATACAATACGTGCCTTGCAACCCTTTCTGTCACTGGGTAAGGACACCGCAAGATTGAACCCAAAGCTAAGCACTTCTCCCATGGCAAGAAAGATCAATCTAGTAGGCCAATCCAAACTGATAATTCGAAGAGACTTGCAAAGATAACTCAATCATAAATAAAAGAATTAAGAGAAGATTCAAATATTATTCATAGATAAACTTGATCATAAACCTTCAATTCATCGGATCTCGACAAACACACCGCAAAAAGAGTTTACATCTAATAGATCTCCACAAGAGAGGGGGAGAACATTGTATTGAGATCCAAAAAGAGAGAAGAAGCCATCTAGCTAATAACTATGGACCCGTAGGTCTGTGGTAAACTACTCACAACTCATCGGAGGGGCAAGGATGTTGATGTAGAGGCCCTCCATGGTCGATTCCCCCTCCGGCAGAGTGCCGGCGAAGGCTCCAAGATGAGATCTCGCGGATACAGAAGGTTACGGTGGTGGAAATTGTGTTTCGTGGTGCCCCTGGATGTTTTCGGGGTACGTAGGTATATATAGGAGGAAGAAGTACGTCGGTGGCTGCCCAAGGGGCCCACGAGACAGGGGGCGCACCCTACAGTGGGGGCGGCCTCCTATCTCGTGGGGGCCTCGACTGCTTCTTGACTTGCACTCCAAGCTCTCCGGATCACGTTCGTTCCAAAAATCACGCTCCCGAAGGTTTCATTCCGTTTGGACTCCGTTTGATATTCCTTTTCTTCGAAATACTGAAATAGGCAAAAAAACAGCAATATGGGTTGGGCCTCCGGTTAGTAGGTTAGTCCCAAAATGATATAAATGTGTAAAATAAAGCCCATAAACATCCAAAAGAGGTAATATAATAGCATGGAACAATCAAAAATTATAGATACGTTGGAGACATATCACTTGCTTGGTGTCTGGCTCTGCTGCGAGCACGGCGGCTCCCTTACGCTTCACGTCCTTGACCTTGGGCTTCTTCTCTTCTGGATCGGTAGCCGGAAGCTCGAGGAGGGAGAGGCGCCCTTCCTCAGCCCTGGCGCACTTGGTCGCCAAGTTGAACAGCTCCAGGGATGTGCACAGGTCTTCATGGATTTCTAGCTCCTCTTTCATCTTGATGTCACGCACGCCATCGGAGAAGGCTGAGATGATGGCTTCTTCAGTCACCCTAGGGATCTTGAGGCGAGCGTTGTTGAAGCGCTGGATATACTTCTGCAGGTTCTCTCCTGGCTGTTGCTTGATGCGGCGCAGGTCGCTCATGGCCGGGGGCCGGTCGCGAGTACCTTGGAAGTTAGCGATGAAGCGAGTATGCATCTCGTCCCAGGAGGAGATCGTGCCAGGAGCCAGGTTCAGGAGCCAGGTGCGGGCACCGTCCTTGAGCGCCATGGGAAACCAGTTCGCCATGACCTTTTCATCCCCGTTGGCGGCTTCGATGCCCAGCTTGTAGAGCTGTAGGAACTTCGCGGGGTCTGCAGTGCCATCGTAGCGAGGGGGCAGGTCAGGCTTGAACTTGCCTGGCCATGCGACACTGCATAGCTCGGGGGTGAAGGCGCGGTAGCTTGCTGTGGCCACCAGAGCCTTTTGCTGGTGCTGGGCTTGCTCCTGGAAATTCCCACGCGCCGCCGCTTGGAGCAGCGCAGGGTCTTGACGTGGTGGCGCAGGGATGCGGTCATGGCGCACCGGTGCTGGGAGCACGCGAGCACCTTCTTGGGGACGAGGGATTTCTTGGCAGTTCCTTTCTTGCCACGCAGGCGCCGGACGTGGAGGGTCTCGTCCTAGGACCGCGTGCCTTGGAGCCAGGGTACCTTCTTGGGGAGGAGGTGGCGGAGGCACCTCCTGATCCTCGCCTCCTGCGCAGGATGGAGGGCAAGGCAGCGAGAGGGATGGCAAAGGGGAGCCCACTGCGGTGCTGACGAGCTCGGTGATGCAGGCGAGCTAGTCCTCATAGAGGTCGTCGACGGGACGGTAGTGTAGGAGCTCACGCGCCAGGAGCAGCGCAGCGTGCGCGTCCGTGGGGGCGCGACGGGCGTGGGATGACGAACCGGCTGGAGTCAGCGACGGGGTGGTGGTGAGGCCTTCCCGCCGCACTGAAGGATGCAGGGACGAGGCCTGCTGCTCGTTCCCCACCGAGCTAGTGGCGGCGTTGGCGGCAGGCGACGGGGAACGACGGGGGCGACCGCCAACGGGCGCCGTCTGGGCGACGCGGGTGGCGAGAGCAGCCCGACGCTCGGCGCGAGCCCGACGAGCGTCAGCCATGGACACGACAGAAGATCACACGCGAATAGCGGAAGAAAGATTCCGGCGCACCCCTACCTGGCGCGCCAAATGTCAGATTTCGGGTTCCGACAGACCCTTGAGGTTCGAACTCTGGGGTGCGCACGAAGATCTTTCCCCTACCGGCTCACGTCTCGATGGCTCGCAAGGAATCTAGGCTAGAAAGAAGAACACACAAGGGACACAAGATTTATACTAGTTCAGGCCACCATTGTGGTGTAATACCCTACTCCAGTGTGTGTGTGGTGGATTGCCTCAGGGGCTGATGATGAACAATACAACGGGAGAACAGCCTTGCGAGGGGCTGTTCTTGAGCTAGTGCGATGAACAGCTTGGGTGAATTCAATCGCTTCTCTCTCTCTCTTTGATCGATCTGTCTGTGTCCCTCTCAGATCCCCCTTTTACGGTGGTGGCTAGTCCTATTTATAGAGGAAGGCCATGGGCCTCTTCCCAAATAATGAGCGGGAAGGGCGCCAACAATTGGCCATTTTGAAGGGGAACATCTAGTACACTTATCCTAACTAAAGTTGGTCTTCGACTGCCAAAGGCTCTGACGATGACGCCGTCCTAGGCTCCACGATGACCTCCATCCTGCCATTCTGCTGGTCTTGGTCTTGTTGCACCGAAATAGTAACCTTTGCCTGATGCCTTGGCCTGTGCTTGCCCCCTTTACACCAAAGGGGAAACAAGGACACTGCGCAGGCCAGCGCCCGCCTGGCGCCTGCCTGGTCTCGATCGTCATGGCTTGCATCACGGGCTCCTCGCGAGGTGCCCTTGCCTTGATCTCTCCGACTCCTCGTGGAGGCTACCTGATGAGGCTGCTCCTGAGGAAGCTTCCTGTCGTCCGGCCCACGAGGCTTGGCTCCTCGTGAAGGTCTTGAGCTTGAGCTGATGAAGCTGGGCTGCACTGGGCCCCCACTTGAGCCACGCCGCAGGCCGCAGGCAGGCAAGACTGGGGACCCCTGTTCCTAGAACGCCGACACTACTCCAGTGTGTGCTGTGGTGGATTGCCTCAGGGGCTGATGCTGAACAGTACAAAGTAAGAACAGCCTCGCGAGAGGTGTTCTTGAGCTGGTGCGATGAACTGCTTGGGTGAGTTCGATCGCCTCTCTCTCTCTCTGTAGGCTTCCCCAAAGTCTGGATCAGCTGCCTCTCTACTGTGGTGGCTAGTCCTATTTATAGAGGGAGGCCCTAGGCCTCTTCCCAAAAAATGAGCGGGAAGGGCGCCAACAATTGGCCATTTTGAAGGGGAACATCTAGTACACTTATCCTGATTAAAGTTGGTCTTCGGCTGCCAAAGACTCTGACGGTGACGCCGTCCTGGGCTCCACGGTGACCTCCATCATGCCGTCCCTCTGGTCTTGGTCTTGTTGCACCGAAACGATAACCTTTGCCTGATGCCTTGGACTGTGCTTGCCCCCTTTGCACCGAAGGGGAAACAAGGACACCGCGCAGGCCGGCGCCCGCCTGGTCTCGATCGTCATGGCTTGCGCCACGGGCACCTCGCGAGGTACCCTGCCTTGATCTCTCTGCCTCCTCGCGAGCCCGCCTGATGAGGCTGCTCCTGAGGAAGCTTCCTGTCGTCCGCCCCGCGAGGCTCGGCCCCTTGCGAGGGTCTTGAATTTGAGCTGATGAAGTTGGGCTGCACTGGGCCTCCGCTTGAGCCACGCCGCAGGCCGCAGGCAGGCAAGTCTGGGGACCCCCGTTCCCAGAACGCCGACACATCTGGAGGGACATTTATGGACTATAGTGTTACTCGAGCTCGAGGTTGCTAGAAAAAATCGATTGAATCAAGAATCTTGGGATTTAGGTAAAGGGGGTAACAGAGTAGAGCCTGGTTATGGTTGTGTTAAAACCTTCTTTGAATCTGGCGAAATAGATTATATGAGCAGAGATTTTTATGTGGACTTTGACTTTGTTTTGTAGACCATAAAATATTTTTCTAAGCATTTACAAGTTCCCAAAGAAAATTGGGAGCACTACACCAAGAAAGACAAGGGGGCGAGGTTTATTGAAACAATCGCCGATGGCATGGTTTTATAGGTTCGGGTGGGTTGTTTGTGATATGGGGTATGGTCGATATAATGGTGATCAAATGGTGTTCTATAGATACACTGATAAGATGGCCATTCTTGTGGTGTATGTTGATGAAATTATCATCACTGAAGTTGATAATGAGGAAATAAAGAGATTGAAGGGGTGTATGAGCAAGGAGTTTGGGGTAAAGGATTTGGGCAATCTAAAATACTTCCTTATCATAGAAGTGACCTGGAGAGAGAAGGGAATATCTTCGTGCCAATGAAAACACACCTTGAATCTCTTAAGTGATATGGGCATGATGAGATGTCATGCAACCCCTAATCAGATTGAACAAAATCATCAAGTTACAACACAATCAAGTGAGCTGGTGCATAAAGAAGGTTATCATAAACTGGTTGGGAGGTTATTATACTTGTGTCGCACCAGGCCTTACATCACATATACCATGTGTGTGTGGTGAGTAGATACAAGCATGAACCAAGGAGTGGGCATCTTGATACAACACAGAATTTCAAGACTCTTGAAGGGCATTCGAAGCAAAGGGTTGCGGTTTGCGAAGAGTGGACATCTTAAGGTGGATGACAATAATGATTCTGATCTGGCCAGTTGTCAAGATGATAGAATATCAACTTCATGCTATTGTGTGATTGTGGGAGGAAATTTGGTATCATGGGGAAGCAAGAAAAAGACCGTTGCGTCTAGATCAACAGAGGAAGCTAAGATTAGAGCATTATCTCAAGGGTTGAGTGAGATGCTTTAGGTGAAGAATCAACTGAGCGAGTTGAAACTTTCGAGGAAGAGACCCTTGAGAGTGTGGTGCGCCAATCAGTCTGCTATAAGCATTGTCAATAACCCAGCTCAACATGACATGAAAAAACATGTAGAAATTGATCGCTTTTTCAGTAATAAGAAACTTAATATTGTGATCATCAGGCTTACTCATGTCAGCTCTAGACAGCAGGTTGCAGACTGCTTGACAAAGCGACTGGGAGAAAAGGACTGTAACTTGCATGTGACAAGATGGAATTGATCTATATCTACCATCCATCTTGTCATCTTGAGAGGAAGTGTTAAACCGGTATGGACCCTACCCATGTGCTGACCTAGAAGAGGTGGAGCTGGTCGTTCTCTCCTCCCAGGCACAGCAAACAGGAATTCCCTATCCGCCGCATTTTGCAGCAAAATGTCGACCTGCCGCACACCCCTCGACCGTTCGTGGGTCGGCCCGTGTCGGATGCATCCCACAGAGAAAATCGCTAAAAAATGAAGAGAGGGAGGACTCGAAGCTCAAATCTCCCACTTCTGGAGATGCGAGTCTAGCCACTCGACCTTAACAATAATAGTATTCTATGATTGCAAAGAGGTCTCCTATTATATGTTCCTTTCTTTCACGTTTTTTCGTTTTTCATTTTCCTGTTTCTTTCATTATTTTATTTTTGTTTTAGAAATATCGCAACTTCAAAAAAGTTCAATATATTCAATACTTTATTCGGCTTTTTAAAAAAAATGTTTGATTTTTTTGTTCAGGTTTCAAATAACATTCCGTTCTTTTAAAAAATGTACAAAATTTGTTCGTGTTTCAAAATGTGTTCGGTGTTTCAAAATTTGTTCGTGATTTTCAGAAAATGTTCGTGTTCTCAAATTTGTTTAGATTTCAAAAAGTTTTGGAATTTTACATTTGTTCCCATTTTTCAAAACTTGCTCGTGATTTTCAAAAAGTGTTTGTGTTTTCAAATTTGTTCTAATTTTCAAAATAGTTTTGGAATTTCAGATTTGTTCCCAATTTTTGAAAATTGTTCGTGTTTTTCAAAAGATTATTCGCATTTTCAAAAAATGTTCACGTTTTCAAAAATTGGATAGATATTTTAAAAATGTTCAAGAATTTTAAAAAATGTTTGTGGTTATAAACTTTTGTTCATACTTTCATGAAATTTTCCATTTTTAATTTTTTTGTTCACCAATTCAAAAAATGTTCGTTGTTTGAATTTTTGTTTGGAATATCACGAAATGTTCCATTTTTCAAAAAAAAATCACAAATTCAAAAAATCTTCTCGGTTTCAAATTTGTTTGCAATTTCATAATTTGTTCACAAATTCAAAAAATGTTCATGGTTAAAATTTCTTTGGAATTTTATAATTTGTTCACACGGTTTCAAATTTGTTCAGAATTTCATAATTTTTTCACAAAATCATAAAATTGTTCACGTTATCACAAAAACAATTTTGACTTTTCAATTTTTTTGTTCACATATTCGAAAAATGTTCTTGTCTCTATTTTTTTCATGAATTCAAAAAATGTGCGCACTTTTTTAAAGAGACATATTCAAAGAAACTATACTTTAAAACAAATCAATACAACAAGTAATTTTGGGTTCACTGCAGTAATTGGTTACTGTTTGCTACAGTGCACAAGTCAGGTTTAGTTCTTTAACACATGCGCTGCACTTTGACCAACTGTGCTAGTCTAGTGTGTTGGCGTCTAGTGTGTTGGCGACGTATGCGCTGTTGCAAGCACTTGGTCGCAAGTTCGAATCCTCGTTGCGCCTGACTTTTCTTTTTCGTCCCGCGGTGAAGCTTCATGGGCCGGCCCAGTCGAGCTGCCCCTGGACACGGTACGCATCTCTCACGTACAACATGGAACCATTTCTCTAAATTCTTGAATAGTCCTTGCATGAAGGCAACACTAGAAGCTCCGTTTTGATTAGGCAGCCTGCGTAAACGGAGGAGCAAATGAATAGTTTTGACTTGGTAACAACCTGGTCTCAATAATGGAAGGATCGCAAGTTTCAAAAAAAAAAAAAAGGACGGATTACTTTGTAAAGGAGTCTCAGCAAAACATAAGATAACAGCAAAGTTAGCTTCACCTTATCTGAAGAACAAATGAAGGTCAAGCCAAGACCCATCACCCAGAAATCATGACAACTGATAAATCACAAGAAATAGTTTATGTCATATTCCTCAGTTATTGCTCTCTCCGATATTTTCCTCTGCAAGGTGGGCAGTTCAGATGTCATTATTAGGCAGAAATGCAGGGTTGCTGAATTATTAATCTAACACTCCCTCCGTCCCAAAATAAGCGTCGCTGATTTAGTATAACTTTGTACTAAATCTGCGACACTTATTTTGGGATGGACGGAGTACTTTGAAACATATAGATAGTTTCTATTGATCTATCGAATACAAGCACTCCTGTTCTCATATCTTAAAAAGTTCTATTCGATATAACTTGGATACGAGGTTAAATACGCCATGGGAGCACAGGAGAACTAACCTGTATCAGTGTGGTGATGTGTCCAGCGCCCTAATTTAAATTGCATGATATTATTAACAAAACAAGTACAATATCGCAGAAAATATAACTGCGGAAGTCCGAGAAAGAAATAATGTGTACCTGAAATTGCTTCACCGCCCAAGATACATCCCTCCAGGTTTTTGTTTCTATGTCCTCCCATAGTAAAGGTGCTTGAACTGTCCCCACGTGCTGGATAAGCCTTAAGCTACCTGTTATACGATAAATTGGAGTGAGTGAGCTGCAGATTAGGCTAAAAAGGGGATCACAATGTCTCAGGAGGGACACATTCCTCATTTGAAAAAGACTTCTTACTTGTAACAAAGGCTTCTTCCCAAAGTTCACGCTTGGACCATGACGGTGAGACCTCACGTACTGGGATCCCAAGATCATGGCACTCCCTATTCCAAAGAAATAAACTTGTGTTACAAGAGTTCAGTATGTGCAACACAAAAAATCTAAAAAAGAATTCAAGAATCAATTGTTTCTAATGATGAACTTTTTTAGCAACAAATACTTTTTTGGCAAAATTAAACCCTACAAAGGAGGGCGTCCCCGTATATTAATTCATCTCACAGAACAAATTAGGGGCAAAACTGGCCCTACAGAAACAACCCTGACCAAAAGGAAAATTACATAGGGCATAGCCAAGGTAAGTGTGATAACAAGTCTGTAAACTTGTGAGATGAAGACAAGGGCACTGTCGAACAGGTTGGTAAAGTTATGGTTTGTTAATACAGTTGGGATTCTATTCTTAGGAGTCTTCCATATAGAAGGGACCATTGCGCATCATGATACCAAGAAAAACACATGCAGGTACCTCAAAGTTGACACCAGTTAATGTTTGTTAGTCTGAATTTTCCTCCACTATCTGGTCATTTATACAAAGAGCATAGAATTTAGAGCAAGCAGAGAATATTTACTCAATGACTATCTGGCGCATAATTCCAGGGAGAACTCCATCTCTTAGTGGAGCTGTTTGTACTTCAAACTTATTTGCCATTGTTTGAACAGACAAGGGTTCCTTTGACTGACGTTCCTCCTACAGAAAAGTTGAGATTATAAAATAAAAACACAGTGAATAACATAACTATTATCTTGAAAAGGCAGAGTAAATAATTCGGAGTGCTATTATTCATAGAGTGCAGGAAGACAAGCAAGGAAACTACCAATAAAAAGATAAGAGTAAAATTAGTAATAACATAGAGACCTATAAAGATCTTTGGTCCTTGTTTTCACCATCTTAAATTTAACGCAAAGGAGACGCCAAGGTTCATCCTTTTAACCTGACTCAAGTATCACGATTTATATTACTCCCTCCGTCCCAAAATTCTTGTCTTAGATTTGTCTAGATACGGATGTATCTAATACTAAAATGTGACTTGATGCATCTGTATTTAGGCAAATCTAAGACAAGAATTTTGGGATGGAGGGAGTATATGGCAACATGACAACCACCCGACTGTCACACAGATATGAGTGAACCTTGTACCAGTTAGAACCGCTCCTAAGGATATTTGAGAGATTGCCTTTCACTTGTGCATTGCAACTACAGATGAAATCGCGTTCCAATTTTAGGTGGGTTGTTTAGTTCCACTTTAACTTGTTTGCACTGGGAGAAATCTGAATCCTTGCAGTTGCCGTTGAAGTGAGAATGTCTCTAACCTTCTGGCAGACGACGAAGAAGTTTGTAACACTGCCTTCAAGAAGATGATCCCCATCGTTGGTCAGCAAGAGCTCCGTGGCTCCAGGAGGCCTCATCTTCTCCATACTCTTCCTCATCCTGGCCCAAGGAGCGTACTTGGCGGCGGCGGCCTCCCTTCCGCTCCCGGCCACTGCAAGCTTCGCCCCGGCGTCCCCGAACACCGGAGGCACGTACACACCCAGGTGGACGCATACCTCCAGCCCATCCGCCGCCCGACCAGCTCGAACCAACGCTGTGAGCGCCATATCTTCCCCCGGGCAGCACTCCCCAAGCGCCAGCATCCGGCTCCGCATCTCGTGGACGCCGACCCGCACGGATTGGTTAACGAGAGGCTCGATGGGCGCTGTGGAGAGGGCACCCGGCGGCTTTGCAGGGAGGCCGAGGAGGTGGGGACGGGATTGGGCGAGGAGGCGCGCGGAGTCGGCGAGGCGGAGGAGGTGGCGTGGCCACCAGAGGATGAGGCCTGTGGAGGATGCGCGCGCGGTAGTGTAGGCGCCCGGAGTGGACTCGAGGAAAGCAGCCGCGGAAGGAGGAGCGTGCGGGGAGACGGCGCCGTTGGAAACCAGGACGGCCGGCGGCGACATGGCTTTTGCTGAGGAAATTGCTCGTTTTTGGTTTTTTGAGCGGAGGAAATTGACACAGACGGCGTTGACACATGATCTCATGGGATTCGGTTGGTGTTGGTCTTCGGTGAAACTATTTGGATCCAGTTCGTCTTCGTTTGTGTGATTACATGTTTGATCTTTCCGATTTACAACTCCCTTCATCGGCGATGGTTGCTGCTCTGGTGTGCTTGTCCTTTGGGCCTTAGCACGACGACTTCTCGACTGTCTACTAGAAGGTTTGCCTGGCTCCGGTGAGCGAGGGACGATGACGGCAGTACGCCTTCGGCTCGCTCCAGTGCTTGTAGTTGTTGCAAGGTGGTCCATGGACCTGGTTGTAATGTTTATTACTTCTAGTGATCTCTGTACAACCATGATTGATAAATAGATTGAAAATTTCTATCATAATTGATGAATAGATTGTAAATTTCTCTCGCAAAAAATACATACGGACTTAAATGAGTAAACAAACGCACCTTAATGTGTCTATATCGATTCAAAAAGAATTACTCCCTCTAATCCAATTTTTTGCGGGGCTCTCTGATCCATATTAATATGGATCGGAGGGAGTAGGACATCTTACATACACCTTTAGGATCCTCGTTCGCGTCGTTTCATCTTTCTCTCCTTAAGAACACTATTTTCTATTCAAAATGGCTAAGTTATACATGTCATTTTTCTACCAGTTGGCATACTGGAGAGCCTCAAAATAATTAAAGAACTTTACTTATTTTTAATAATAGAGACTGAGATAGGAAAGGAACGATGACCAACTGTGATCGATTCCTTCCCGTGAATTCATTGTGTTACCAAATAATTACTGATCATGATTGATTTCTTCTCATGAATTTATTGTGTTAGCAAATATTTATTGTCAAATAAGATATTGATTATCGACTATGAATTCATTGTGTTACAAAATATTAATTTGTTTGAGCGGTTAGATAAAAAAAATTGCCAAAGAAGATCGGGAGGGATAGAAAACCGATGGAGTGGTGGAGGTAACATATGGAAGGAGGGTGGACGAAGGATTGGCGGAACAAAAATTGACGTAAGATGGAACCTTGCGTCTTTTTTAGGTAAGTAGAGATAGAGATGTCGCTCTTTATTGAGTATAAAAATATCATTACAAAGATTTTTCCAGATTCAATCTTGAGTTACATTGTGCGGGATAGAATTACCAGATAAAGCACAAGGTTGAGCTAATGCATGAGTCACGATATTGAACACGCAATTAACATAACTAAAGCTACAAGACCAGAAATTATTCGGCAAAACCAGGATCGATGATCACCGTACCAATGCTCGAACAACCCGTGGATGAAGATTGAATTCTCTAATAACCAAGAGACTATCTGAAGCAAATATGGGCTGAAAATCTTGACGAGTGAGAGCGCTACGTGGTGAAGCGCCAGTGCCTCGGCTTATTCAGGCGTGGTAAACTCCTCAATACAGTCATGTCAAGCCAACAAGCAATGTACCACCGTGGTCCCTGTTGAAAATATGCCACAAATGCAATAATAAAATGTTATTATGCTACTTTCATGTTCATATTTAATTTTATAATTCTATGCTATAATTGCAATGGTTCTAGAATATGAGATTCATGTTGGAAATATGCCCTAGATGCAGTAATATTGTATTATTATATTTCCATGGTTATGATTAAAAGATTATGTTCTTTTTTATAACTGCTAAAATCCTGGAATATGCGATTCGATGAAAAACTTATATGCACGTGTAGAATGATAAACGATAAAACGTGATTCCTAGTTTTTCCTCTAAGACTAGCTCAAGTGTTATTAGTGATCATGTTTGACCTTAGGATATTGTTAAGTGTAACGATAGTCCTAAATTAACTTTGAGAATATGATGTTAGAAGGACAATGGTGAATTGATCCAAACTTGTTTGTTATACTTTGAGATACAATCATCATAAGTCAATCATTATAACACGGATAGTTAACGTATGCTTTACTTCCTTAGACCACGAGAGTATCATAATCACTTATTACCGTACGATGCACTTTGGGGTTTCTCAAACATCATCTGTAACACGGTGATCATAATGACAACTTACAGGTTCATCCGAAAGTTTGACAAGGAGCTAGATAGCTTAAGAGTGGGATTTGCTCCCCCGACGATGAAGAGATATTCTTAGGGCCCTCTCGGTGTGACGGCATCCATCATCGTATGATCAGACATAGGTGACTAGGTCACAAGGAGGTCAGAACATGCCAACAAGAAAGAAGAACAAAACTGGTAACTAAGAGACCGGTATAATGAGCATGAGAATGACTCAAGAGGATATCGATATATCTCACCTCGGGTTTTGTAAAGTATCAGAAAGCAAAGGAAATAGCACATGATAACCAAAGGTTCACTCGAATGCCATTCTTGTATTCACAGGGGTCAATATGGATGTCCAAGGTTCCGCTATTAATCATTGAATGAAAGGGTTTTTGTTCATGTCTATGTCTTACCAAACCTATAGGGTCACAAGCTTAAGGGAATCACGGTCTGTTGAGTTTTAGTGGAATAAGAGTAATGAGAAAATATTCTCGTAATAGTTTCCGGAACATTAGAAATAGTTATGAGAGAAACCGAAAGCATTTCGGGGAATACGGGTAGTACCGGGAAATGACAATATAGGCGGAAGTTGCTCTCGAGGACCTAATAAATAATAGAAGACTTAGATAATGATCTAGGAGTCCCTAGAATTTATTTAGAGTCAATGGGCTAAAGGAAATATCAATCGGCCTATTAGTGAAGAGCTAATGGACCATGAAGACCCATGTAAGGATGGTGCCCCCTTTTAGCTTATTTGAGAAGCTATGGGGGTGCAGGGGAGTTGGAGAAGTACTCCACCTTGGCCACGACCCAAGGGAGGGTTTTCCCTCCTCCAAGTCAACCTAGCCCTCCCTCCACCTATATATATGTGAGGGGGACCAATCCCAGTGACAAATAGGGACATGACACGTATTTGTATCGTGGCCATTAAGGATAAAAAGATGTGGTTTATTCATATTGATTGGGTTTACTTTGTCTGCATCATCTCATCTTGCTTAAGGCATTACTCCGTTCCTTATGAACTTAATACTCTAGATGCATGCTAGATATCGGTCGATGTGTGGAGTAATAGTAGTAGATGCAGGCAGGAGCCGGTCTAATAATCTTGGACGTGATTCCTATCTATAATTTTTGATTGTTTCATGCCAATATTCTACAACTTTCATATACTTTTGGCAACATTTTATATTATTTTTAGGACTAACCTATTGATCCAGTGCCCAGTGCCAGCTCCTATTTGTTGCATGTTTTTTGTTTCACAGAATATCCATACCAAACGAAGTCCAAATGCGATAAAAAATTACGAAGATTTATTTTGAAATATATATGATTTTTGGGAAGAAGAATCAACGCAAGACAGTACCCGAGGGGGCCACGAGGAATCTGGGCATGCCCAGGTAGCTCGTGGGGCCCTCATAAGTCAGTTGTTGCCCTTCTTTCGCCGCAAGAAAGATAATATCCTGAAGAAAATGGTGTTAAAATTTCAGCCCAATGGTAGTTATGGATCTCTGAGAATTTAAGAAACGGTGAAGGGCCAGAAAAAAGGAACGTGAAATAGAAGAGAACAGAGAGAGAGAGAGAGAGAGAGAGAGAGAGATCCAATCTCGGAGAGGCTCGTGCCCTCCGGGAGCCATGGAGACCATGAACCAGAGGGGAAACCCTCCTCCCATCTAGGAGGAGGCTAAGTAATAAGAATAAGGAGGGGGGCTCTCCCCCCTCTCTCCCGGTGGCACTGGAACACCACCTGGGCAATCGTGATGACGACGATCTACACCAACAACTCTACCCCCGTTATCACCAACTCTTCCTCCCTGTATGCAGCGGTGTAACACCTCTTCTCCCCGTTGTAATCTCTACTTAAACATCGTGCTTAATGCTATATATTATTATCCAATGACGTATGGCCATCCTATGATGTTTGAGTTGATCCTTTTTGTCCTATGGGTTGATTGATGATCGTGATTGGTTTGAGTTGTATGTTTTATTTTGGTGCTGTCCTATGGTGCTCTCTGTGTCACGCAATCATGTGGGATTACCGCTGTAGGGTGTTACAATACGTTCATGATTCCCTTATAGTGGGTGGCGAGAGTGACAGAAACTTATACCCGGGTAAGGCGGTTGTTGCGTATGGGAGTAAAGAGGACTTGCTACTTAATGCTATGGTTGGGTTTTACCTTAATGATCTTTAGTAGTTGTGGATGCTTGCTAGAGTTCCAATCATACGTTCATATGATACAAGTGCGAAAACTATGTTATCTCATGCCTCTCCCTCATATACAATCGCAATAATGACTACCGGTCTAGTTATTGATTACCTAGGGACAAATCCTTCTCTTGTGTTACAAAAATCTTTTTACTAAACAACTAACTTTTGTTATCTCACAAAGTACTCCTAGATTTATTCTTGCAAAGTAGTTCTAGCATCACACCTACAAAGTACTTCTAGATTCATACTTTTCTAGGTAAAGCAAACATTAAGTGTGCGTAGAGTTGTATCGGTGGTCGATATAACTTGAAGAGAATATAAACTCTACCATTAGCTTCTCATTAGGTTTGACACTCTTATTTATCAAAAAAGCTACAATTGACCCCCTACACTTGTGGGTTATCAATGTAGGCAGAGTCGGTCTACTTGTCTCGGACGTGATGCCTATATACATGATCATTGCCTTGAATATCGTCATAACTATGCGCTTTTCTATTAATTGCCCTAGAGTAATTTGTTTACCCATGTATGATATGTTCAAGAGAGAAGCCTCTAGGGAAAACTATGGCCCCCGGGTCTATCTTTATCATGTATTTAAATCCAAAAATACCTTGCTGCAATTTATTTACCATTATTTTATTTTTTGGTTTTGTTTGTCTATCTATCACTACGAGATTTTATCCTTGCAATTAACTGCCAAGGAATTGACAACCCATTGTTTGCATTGGGTGCAAGTATTTGTTCTTTTGTGTGTAGGTGATGTTCATGACATCTTGTGTGGTTCTCCTACTGGATTGATAATTAACCTTGGTTCTTAACTGAGGAAATACTTATCTCTACTGTACTGCATCATCCTCCCCTCTTTGAGGAAATCCCAGTGCATCTCACAAGTAGCAGACGGCGAAGCGCTGCTAGATCATGAAGCCTATACGCTTACAGTCTGCAGAGAGACTGTGCTTTCAGTCTTTTGTTTGAGGGATCGGTTCGAGGGACTCAAAGAACAATCTACACCAATTCTTCTTCCACTGCATCTCGAAGTTGGTAACGCTCCAATATAAATCGTTATTGCATATTCATAGTGTTCCTGGTTTGATCATAGGACGATTTTTTTGTTTTCTACAATGTTTCCCAACAATTTGGAGGAAAACTTCTTTGCATATCTGGAAACATAAACACCAAATAAATTTCTAGTCTTGCCTCTAAGACTAGCTCTTATATTATAGATGATCATGTTTTTTTGATCACGGGCATTGCTAAAGTAACAAAGACCAAAAATAATGAGAACACATTATTGGTTGAACGATTGGGTTGGATGGACTCAATTTATGATATACCATGAGGTCCCATTGTAACTTAGTTATCGATATTAACATACAATAATGCTTGCTCACCTCCTTAGACCATGAGAATATCGTCGACCTTCATACCAAATGGTTACTTGGGGTTGCCAAATGTTTCACGTAACTGGGAGATCATAAGGATAACATAAGGGTGCACCAGAAAATTATGTTAAGGTTGTTGATGATTCAAGACTGAGATTTGCTGAACGATGGAGAGATACTCTTCAGACCCTGTCAATATTATGGTATCCATCATCGTATGGCCAGGCACAAGCATGATATTGATCACGGGGATACTAGAATGTAGAAAGAATAAAAAGAGAACAAAACCAATAATGATGATAAAGTATTAGATGCCGATAAGTCTCGCCTCGGACTTTGTAACGTATCATGAAGCAAAGGGAAGTGTATCCGAAAATAAAAGGTTTACTCAATAAAGATCCCCGTGTATACGTGGGAATTAACTTGGGTTTCTAGAACACCCTATGTTTTGTATAAGATGTTTTGAGATAATAAAGAATTTAATTTTGATCTTCAAAGGTTTTTAAGTTTCATTTGACTTTTATTTGGATTTTCTGGATCATGCTTACTATTGTGTGCTCATAATTCATAGAAATCCCTAGGTCAAATCCTTCCATGCCTTTGCCTCATATTGCACACAAAGACCATGCCTTGTGGCTAGGTCATAAAAAATATTTTCCTACAAGTTATTTTGGCCCAAAAATATTTAAAGCCATTTTCTCGCCCAAAACCCTAAAAGTAATTAAACTACAAGTCTTTATTTTTACTGAGAAGTTGGCCATTTAAAAACTATATTTGATGTCTATTATATATAAGACACCATTTCTGCAACCAACAAGGAGGAGGAGGAGCAGAAGATCGCCCTCCTCACTTGTCATTCCAACAAGGACGAGGACCACTGCTTCGACTACTTAGACGAGCTCAATGATTCAAATGAGAACAATCATGACTAGGTGGCATTGGCTTCGGAGTAGCTCGTTGTGGTAGTAGCTAGCAATGTCAAATAGCGACATTTTTACATTGCATATTTGGAAATAGTCACTTAACGACATTCACAAAATATATGTGGCCCAATGAATTTTTGTCACTAATATATTTGCTTATTAAGGCGCCGTATTTGATGATGTTTATTCACAGTTTGGTTGGATTAAATATCGCTTCAATTGGAACTATAGATTTGAAGAAAAAATAATAGAGGCTCACATTTGGTGATTTTGTGTTTGCACACAGACTCACGTGCCTCCAAAACGTTATTAAGCACGCTACATATGACCAATTGATGATGGCTCTTGTTTTGACAACTATTAGAGTTGCTCTAATAATGACATGACCAACTATGATGTTGAGTCAGACGGTGTCGGTGTCAAAACCGGCAGACCTCGGGGTAGGGGGTCGCGAGCTGTGGATCTCGGACAAATGGTAATAGGAACAGAGAGATGATGTTTTACCCAGGTTCGGGCCCTCTTAATGGAGGTAAAACCCTATGTCCTTCTCTTGTTTATATTAATGGGGATTTATCAAGTAAAGAGTTGATCTACCTCGAGATCGTAGGATGTGGTCTTACTCTAGGGCTAGGTGAATGATATAGCATTTTTTCTCCCCCTACGGGCTAAACCCCACGGCTTATATACACGCCAGGTAGGGTATCTGGGGTTACAAGGTCGGTATCTAGGCACAAGGCGGCACGAGAAATCTTGGAGTGTATGACAAGTCCTCGACGAAGATAATCTTGAGCACGCCCCCGACGTACATCCTCCGGAGTCCATCTTGAATATGAATGAAGGTCCATTGGCCCAATCCGAGGAGCATGGACCGGCTGGGTTAGTACCCCCTAGTCCGGGACACCGCCAGTAGCACCCGAACTGGTCTTGCATGTCGAGGATGGCGCTCTTGACAAAAACAACATCAGATCCAAAGTCCTTGGCTCTACAGAAGAGTGCCCCTTTACGATTCTCAAACCACTCTCCTAAAGGAGCGGTGTCAACCAAGGCTCAACCGAGCTTGTAACCTGCCCGAAAAGATTGGGTAACTTAACCTCGAAGGCCACTGACCTAGGTGTGAATAGTTCCACCTAGTCTGACAACTTTGTCGAAACGACACAACCCATGATCGGTCGGGCAGTTGCTGCTCCCCCTAAATCATGGCTCGAGGCGGCCTTTTTACTGGTATGTCCCATCGAGGTGGAGATCATGACCGTTTTTGCAGGGTTATCATCAAGATTTTGTTTCTCCCATATGGTCAACAACATCTTTGCGAGGGAGTGGCATTTATATCGGCGTGGCAAGGGGGACTTGATTGCTTGTATCTGCGTTGGTATTTCCCCAAAGAGGAGAGGATGATGCAGCACAACAATGGTAAGTATTTCCCTCAGTTATGAAACCAAGGTATCAATCCAGTAGGAGGATCCACCAAACTATGTAAGCAGTACCTTCACACAAATAACAAAAACTTGCAACTCAATGCGTAAGAGGGGATGTCAATCCCTCCTCGGTATTGAGATAGATTAAATTGTATGAGATTGGATAAATAGATATAACAAAAACACAAAATAAAATAGGTAAAGAAAAAGTGCAGCAAGGTATTTTTGGATTTTTGGAATAATATATCTGAAAATAATATGATAGGAAATAGACCTGGGGTTCGTAGATTTCACTAGAGGCTTCTCTCAAGAAAATAGCATACGGTGGGTAAACAAATTACTATTGGGAAATTAATAGAAGAGCAAATAATTATGACGATATCCAAGGTAATGATCATGTATATAGGCATCACTTCCAAGATTAGTAGACCGACTCCTGCCTGCACCTACTACTATTACTCCACACATCGACCGCTATCCAGCATGCATCTAGTGTATTAAGTTCATGGAGAAATGGAGTAATTCAATAAGAACGGTGACATGATGTAGACACGATCTATTCATGTAGGAATAGAACCCATCTTTTTATACTTGATAGCAATGATACATGCATGCCTCACTACTCCTTCTGTCACTGGGTGAGGACACCGTAAGATCGAACCAATCACAAAGAACCTCTTCCCATTGCAAGAAAAATCAATCTAGTTGGCCAAACCAAATCAAAGTTTTAGAGAAGAAATACGGGGCTATAATAATCATGTATAAGAGAGTTCAACAAAAACTCAGATAATATTCATAGATAGATCTGATCATAAACTCACAATTCATCCGATCCAAACAAACACACCACAAAAAAGAGTTGCATCAAATAGATCTCCAACAACATCGTGGAGAACATTGTATTGAGAATCAAAAAGAGAGAAGAAGCCATCTAGCTACTGCCTACAGACCCGTAGGTCTGTGGTAAACTACTCACACATCATCAGAGGGGCAAGGGTGTTGATCAAGAACCCCTCTGTGATCGTTGACCCCTATGGCAAGGTGCCGGAAAAGGCCTCTAGATTGGATCTCGTGGTTCTGGAACTTGCAGCGATGGAAATTCTGATCTCTCTGCTCTCCTAGGGTTTTTGGGATTTTAGAGTATTTATAGAGCTGATAGGTGGTGGAGAGGGGCCTGTGGGCCCCACTACCCACTAGGGCAGGCTAGGGGCCTCTGGCGCGCCCTGGTGCCTTGTGGGCCCCACGGGCCTCCCCTCGGGCATTTCCTTAGCTCCCAAGTTGTCTTCTATCCAGAAAAAAATCACCAAAAAGTTTCGTGGCATTTGGACTTCGTTTGGTACTGATATTCTGCAAAGTAAAAAATAAGCAAAAATAGCAACTGGCACTAGGCACTATGTCAATAGGTTTGTCCCATAAAATGATATAAAATAGCTACAAAATGAGTATAAAACATCCAAGATTAATAATATAACAACATGGAACAATACAAAATTATAGATACGTTGGATACGTATCAGCATCCCCAAGCTTAATTCCTGCTCGTCCTCGAGTAGGTAAATGATAAAAAAACAGAATTTTTTATGTGTAATGCTGCCTAAAATGTTCATATCATAAAATTTTCTTTTGTAGCATTGACATTTGGACTTTTAGATGATTCAAAGCAATAGTCTATATTTGACATGAAGACATCAATACTCAAGCATATCAACAAGCAACCATGTCATTCAAAATATCAACGCTAAATAAAGCTAACCCTAGCCCATTATGCTCAATCATTGATCCATTCATGAAACACACTCAAATATTAACTATGCCCAATGCACAAGCATGATAATAGTGTTCCCTAGTTGGTGCTTTATAAGAGAAGATGGAGGCTCAATAAAAATAAAAATTGCATAAAGTAAATAGATAGGTCCTTCGCAGGGGGAAGAAGAGATTTATAGATGTGCCAGAGTTCAAGGGTTAAATTGAGAGATAAAATTATTTTGAGTGCCATGCTTTTCCCTTTAATGAAAACTACTCGAAATTCCCAATACTTTCCATGTTAGATAGATCATAGGCAGTTCCCAAACAGAAAATAAAGTTTATTCCTTTTTCCACCATTCTTTCACAATCCATGGCTAGCCATATCCACGGGTGCCTTCCATACCAACACTTTCCAAGGAATTTATTATTGAACAACATAAATAATATTTTTTTTGCATTTCGGGAATGGGCATCCCTATTACCTTTGCCACACTCTCATGCAATGACAAGTGAATAAACACTCATCTTGAGAATAAAATATCTAGCATGGAAAATATTGGCCACCCCCTGCTGCTTCATGAGCGGTACGGGCACACAAAAGGGAAGTTTATTTTGAACATTAGGGTTGGCACATACAAATTTTCTTGGAACGTCATGGAAACACCGCATATAGGTAGCTATGGTGGACTCATTTGGCACAACTTTGGGTTTAAGGATTTGGGTGCACAAGTAGTATTCCCACTTAGTACAAATGGAGGCTAGCAAATAGATTGAGAATCGACCAACCAAGAAATGAAAACGATCATAAAAGAGCATTAAACATAACTAACACCGAATAATGCACCACAAGTAGGTTGTAACTTCATTGCATAACTATTGACTTTTGTGCTTGCATAGGGAATCACAAACCTTAACACCAATATTCTTACTAAGGCATAATTACTCATTAACATGACTCACATATCATCATCATCATCATATCTCAAAACTATTGCAAGGAATCAAGTTTTTAATAGCAAATGATCTTCAAGAAAGTTTTTATTATATCCCTCTTGATTAGCTATCACTTTGGGACTAATTTCATACATTGCTACTAACAAAGCTCTCGAACAAATTTAAGTGAAGAACGAGAGCACAAATATTTCTTCAAAATAATTTTCATCTCTCAAAATAATATAAGTGAAACAAACGAAAGGCTATTTCTTTAAAAGCACCACCGTGCTCAAAATGATATAAGTGAAGTACTAGAGCAATTCCATAGCTCGAGAAGTTTAAGTGAAGCACACAGAGCAAATCATAACATAATTATGGCTCTCTCAAATAGGTGTGTCCAGCAAGGATTATTGCGACAAACTAAAAAGCAAAATAGGCAAAGACTCATATAATAGAAGATGCTACAATCAAAACTCATGATATGTGATGAATAAAAATATAGCTCCAAGTAAAATTACCGATGGTCGTTAGAAGAAAGAGGGGAGTAGATGGTTGTCAACGTGGAAGTTCAGTACTCTATATCTGGTCAGACCTGTTACTTTGCTCTGTATGTTGAACTTTCCATGTGAACGTATGGAATGGGCTGTTATTTTTTTTAAATGGGCTGTATTTGTCGGCCACAGGTTTAGAGGCTGACTTTTGGGCCTACTAGGTTGACGCATACACAATCAGGAGATGATTGCACGTGGAGAGGATGACATCAGGGACCCACCAGGGTCATGGCAGTATGCAAACAAGTGCCTCCTTATTTCAAGCCAGAAAAATGGTTCCTCCTAATGGATTTCTGACATCTGGGTCCCACGCCATTGTCAACGTAGTCAATAAACGAGAGAATTGATCAACGAGCAGCTGACACAAGGGACCCAGTAGCTTGCCCAGTTATCTTTGTTTTTTAGACGAAAGTAGGGTGTCAACTGGGCTGTGTGGGGCACTCTGGCCTGTCTAGCCAGACTTTTCTTTATGTTTACCACAAGACCAGCCCAGTAGTTTTTTTTCTTTTTGAAAATGGCTAGCCCAATTTTTTTGTTCTTTTGCAGAATACCCAACCGAGGCCTACTTGCTTTGTCAGCCCTGTTGGGCTGCAAATCTTTCAAGATGAGAAAATGGGCTATCAGTAATGAGAAATGGGCTGTACATTTTTAAAACAAATCAAACCGGCAATTAGTTTCAATTTTTTTTCATTGAGATTTTAAATTCCATTGATTTTTATGTGTGGACAATTATTTGGATTTTATATTGATATGAATTTATTTTTCAAATTAGTTTGAATGTGACTTGAATGTCAGGATTAAAAACAGTTCACCACACCGAAATATGCAAAATTTCTTATAATTTTTAACCATGGCCATAATATGGGCTGTAACGCTAACAAAAAGAAGATGGGCTCCAAAAATATCCTTAAGAATTAGCGAATGGGTTGTATATTATTAAAAATAATGGCAGATGGGTTGTATGTTGTTTTCCACACATTTGAGGCTGACTTGTGCACCTACTATAGGTTGACGCGTATGCTTTCCTAAAAAAAGGTTGACGCACACGCAACGTCGTGTCAACTTAGTCAACACACGAGAGCAGTGACTGTTGGATGTCCATCCAACAGCCGTCGTGCTTCTTCAATCTCTGCACTTCCTACTCCAGCCACTCAAACAAGCGCCAGCAAGACTGCTCCCTACTCCCGCGGCCGGCTGTGCTACCGCGCAGGCCTCACCACCCCACCATACTCCCATCGCTGGCCTAGACATCCCTCTACTCACCCACACCTGTTGTTATTCTCCAGCGATGGCAGATGAACCAGTAAACCCTCATACTCCCCTCCGTGTGGGAAACAACTGCCGAGTCTTCCCTGGCTCCGTGTCGTTTCCTTCCTAGGCCTCGCCTCGTCCACCGCCCTGGTGCTCTCGAGGTGGCGTGGTCAACGAACGACATCCATCGAAAGTGGACTGTACATGGAGAGACCGACAGCTGGGTCCACGACCGCACACAAGGAAATGCCTCCTTATTATGTGCAAAATAATGATTCCTCCACCTGACAGATGGGACCCACCGGAAGGGCCTCTATATTTTGCGAAAAAACATACCCCCTGCTGACAGCTCGGACCCACCAGCTATACCTTTGCATGCAAGGAAGTGCCTCCTTATTACGCACAAAAAAATGAATACCCCCCTTGCTACCTGGGACCCACCATAGTGGGAGGCTGACTTGTGGGCCTACTAAGTTGACGCGGACGGAGGGCTTTCTCAACTTAATTAATAAACATGAATGATTCTAGCTCCAATGACCATACGATGTCCATCCAACGGCCGTAGTGCTTCTTCAACCTCTAGTCTTCCTGCTCCAGCGACCCAAACCAGCGCCGGTCGTGCCGCATGCTCCTGCCTTCCGTGGCCGGCTATGTTGCCGCGGAGGCCTCATCGCCCCTACTACTCCAGCCGCTGGCCAGGCCATCCCTCTACTCACCCACACCCCCTGGTATTCTGCACCGATGACAGCCTCAAACCGCAGCCGAACCAGCGAACCCTCATACTCCTCTCCACGTGGGCATCCACTTCCGCGTCTTCCCCAGCTCTGCATCGTCCCCTTTCTAGGCCTCGCCATTGTCCACCGCCTTGGTGCTCTCGGCACGACGTGGTCAATGTGGTCAAGGAACGACTTCCATCTGAAGAGTACTGTACGTGGAGAGGATGACAGCTGGGTCCACGGCCGCAGCAAGGAAGTGCCTCCTTATTACGCGCAAAATAATGATTCCACCACCTGACAGCAGGGACCCACCGGACGGGCCACCGTATTTCGTGAAAAAACGTTCTCCCTGACTGCTGGGACCCACCAGCTACATCTTCACACGCAAGGAAGTGCCTGACAGTCGGGACCCATCTGGTCGAAGCGTACGTAGCGTTGTCATTTTGGTCGCGAACGTGTACGTACATACTGTCGATCCTTCTGTCTGTAGGCTGCAACGATGAACCGTGGCCGAGTAAGGAAGGGCACGTGATAGTAGAGGCACGCACATGTCGTAGTAGAGGCGCGCATGTAGCATGTACATGTATGTACAGCCAGGGTGCAAGAAAGTAAATACGGCCACATATGTACATACGGGCGGGGTCTCGAACGCCTACTCGCGCATACATATGGCCAGGGCTCATGTACATGGAGAGGCAGCGACGACATCCTGTTCATCGGCAGCCAACCAGTTGGTTCAGATCGAAGAAACTACGTCGTTGTGATCATCGGGAGGAAACCGGCTTGGACGGAACAGCCGATCGAAACAAGGCCTGGCGTACCGGAGAACGGAGGAACGACCTTGTGTTCGACAGCCTAGGGTCGAAACGGGATCCTGTTCATCAGGAGGGGTCTGGCGTACCACAAAACAGAGGAAACAGACTTGTGTTCGAGTGCGTACGGTCGAAACAGAGTCTTGTTGATCGGGAGGGGTGTGGCGTACCACAAAAGGGAGGAAATGGACTTGTGTTCGAGCGCTATGGTCAAAATGGGGGTCCTATTCATCAGGAGGGGTGTGGCGTACCGCAAAACGGGACTCCATGGGCTGTTGTTTATCTCCACCATCGACCTCCTCCGGCCTCTGTCGGCATTCTGGGAACAGGGGTCCCCAGACTTGCCTGCCTGCGGCCTGCGTCGTGGCTCAACCAGTGGCCCAGTACGGCTCATCTTCATCTACAAACACTCACGACCCTCGCGAGGGGCCAAGCCTCGCGGGGCGGACGACGCAAGGCCTCCTGAGGGGCGGCCTCGCCAGGAGGCGGAGAGATCAAGGCAAGGAGTACCTCGCGAGGTGCTCAGGACGCAAGCCATGACGATCAAGACCAGGCGGGCGCCAGCCTGCGCAGTGTCCTCGTTTCCTCTTTGGTGCAAAGGGGGCAAGCGCAGGCGCGGAGTACCGAGGCATCGGGCAAAGGTTTCCATATCGGTGCAACAAGACCAAGACCAATAAAGCAGCAGGACGGAGGTCACCGTGGAGCCCAAGACGGCGTCATCGCCAGTGCCTTTGGCAGTCGAAGACCACCTTTAGTCAGGATAGCTTGTACTAGCTGTCCCCTTTCAAAATGGCCATTGTTGGCTCCCTTCCCGCTCAATATTTGGGAAGAGGACCAGGGCCTCTATAAATAGAGATAGCCACCACAGTAGAGAGGGAGATCCATAGACCACCACCACAAGAACACCCCTCGCGAGGTTGTTCATCCTCTGTACCGTTCATCATCAGCCCCAGAGGCAATCCACCACGCCACACACAGGAGTAGGGTATTACACCACAACGGTGGCTCAAACCTATATAAATCTCGTGTCCCTTGTGTTGTTCATCGTGCTAGCTTAGAATCGCGGCGAGGTTTTGGGGGCGTGAATCGGTAGGGAGAAGATCTTCGTGCGCACCCCAGAGTTCGAACCTCAAGGGTTTTGCTAGAACCCGATATCTGACATTTGGCGTGCCAGGTAGGGGTCCGCCGGAATCTTCCTTCCGCTGTTCTGCGTTCCATCGCTTCGTCGCATCCATGGCGGATGCTCCCCGAGCTCACGTCGAGCATCGAGCTAGTCTTGCCGCCCGCATCACCCAGACGGCTCCCGTCGGTGGGCCTCCTTGTCGTTCTCCGTCGCCTGCCGCCAACGCCACCACCGGACCGGCGGGGAACAAGCAGCAAGCATCGTCGCTGCATACCTCGGTGCGGCGGGAAGGCCGCACCGCCACTCCATCGCTGACCCCAGCTGGTTCGTTGTCTCACACTCGTCGCACCCCCACGGACGCGCAGGCCGCGTAGCTCCTGACACGTGAGCTCCTGCACTACCGCCCCATCGATGAGCTCTACGAGGAGTGGCTTGCTCGCATCACTAAGCTTGTCAGCACCGCAGGGGGCTCTCCTGCGCCGTCCCTCTCGATGTCTCGCCCTCCGTCCTGCATGGGCGATGCGGCTTAGGGGGTGCCTCCGCCACCTCCTCCCCAAGAAGGCGCCCTGGCTCCAAGGCGCGCGGCCCCTGGACGAGACCCGCTGCGTCCAGTGCCCGGGCGACAAGAAAGGAGCTGCCAAGAAATCCCTCGGCCTCAAGAAGGCGCTCACGTGCTCCCTGCTCCAGCATGGCAAGACCGCATCCCTACACCGGCATGCCAAGACCCTGTGCTGCCCCTGGCGGCGGCACGTGGGAGCCATCCAGAGCAGGCCCCGTGTCTGCAAAAAACTCCGGTGGCCACGGCAGGTTGTCGTGCCTTCACCACCAAGCTATGCAGCGTCGCTTGGTCAAGCAAGTTCAAGTTGAATCTGCCTCCTTGCTACGACGACACTGCCGACCCCGCAGAGTTCCTGCAGCTCTACGAGCTGGGCATCGAGGCGGCCAACAGGGACAAAAAGGTCATGGCGAACTGGTTTCCCATGGCGCTCAAGGACGGTGCCCGCACCTGGCTCCTGAACCTGCCTCCCGGCTCGATCTCCACTTGGGACGAGATGCACAGCCATTTCATCGCCAACTTCCAGGGCACTCGCGACCATCCTCCGGTCGTGGGTGACCTGCGCCGCATCAAGCAGCAGCCTGGAGAGACCCTGCAGAAGTACATCCAGCGCTTCAATAGCGCTCGCCTCAAGATTCCCAAGGTGACTGAGGAGGCCATCATCTCAGCGTTCTCCGATGGTGTTCGTGACGTCAAGATGAAGGAGGAGCTTGCCATCCACGAGGATCTGTGCACATCTCTGGAGCTGTTCAACCTGGCGACCAAGTGCACGTGAGCTGAGGAAGGGTGCCTCTCCCTCCTCGAGCTCCCAGCCGCTGACCCAGAAGAGAAGAAAGCCAAGGCCAAGGACGTGAAGTGGAAAGGAGCAGTCGTGCTTGCAGCAGAACCAGATACAAAGCGCGACAGGGACCAGCCAGAGTCATCCAAGGGTAGCCGATTCTGCGCCTAGCACAACCTCTACACCCACAACACCAACAAATGCCAGGAACTCAGAGCCGTTCGAGAAGGACGCATCGGTCGACGCCCCGAGCATAATGACCGAGGCTACGATCGAGGAGGAGGAAGAGGTGGAGGACGATGGGATGACCGAGGCCCTCGCCAGGAGTGGCGTGACCGACCTCGCGGGGATCACTGGCAGGACCAGCCTCGCGAGGGGGCTTGGAAGGATCAACCTCGTGAGGATCGCCCGCAGGGCAATGCAGGGCTTCCTCCTCTGCCGCCACCGCCAAGAAGGAATGATTACCACCACCAGGACGAGGGGGCTGGGGGCTTCCAGGAGCCGCGCGCTATTGCTTGCATCTTGGGCGGAGCCGAGGCCCTAGCCTCTCAACGCATCTTCAAGCAATTTGCTCGCGAGGTGAATGCAGTCCTCCCCAGGCTCGAGGCCACGCTCCCGCTCAGGTGGTCCGCGTGCGCCATCACTTTCAGCTCAGCAGATCAACTCAAGTGTGCGGCCACAGCCGGCGGCCTCCCAATGCTCTGTTCCCTAGTCATCAGCAACGTGCAAGTTACCAGGACCCTCATCGATGGCGGTGTAGGGCTCAATGTTCTTTCCGTCGAGACGTTCAACAACCTTCAAGTGCCATATGATCAACTTCAACCAACCAAGCCTTTCTCAGGAGTTACTAATGGCTCCACCACCCCGATAGGGCAGGTCTAACTCCTTGTCACTTTCGGACAGTGCAAGAACTACCGCACCGAGCTCATCGACTTCAAGGTTGCCCATATTCGCCTGCCATACAACGCCATCCTCGGGTATCCAGCCCTGGCCAAGTTCATGGCAGTGGCCCACCATGGATACAATGTCCTCAAGATGCCGGGAAGTGGCAGAATCATCATAGTCCCCTGCGAAGAGAAAGATGCAATGTGGTCTCTCGAGCGCGCCTTTCAAGCTGCATCGATCGAGGACCCAGACAGCAAGAGCGAGAACCCTCCCGAGGCAGTTCCCAAGAAGAAGACATCGCCCAGCTCAAGGCCTCAGGAGGTTGGCACCTCCGGAGGTGTCGCATCAGGATCCGCACCCGTGCAAGGGGTGCCTCCCTCCATCACATAGGAAGGCGCACCCGGCGCCCTCCTTGGGCAAGGCTCAGGGGCTCTCTACTGGAGGGCCTCAGACTTGGCCAAGCTCACGAGGGAGGCGCTCGGGCACCACTTGGAGGCGTGCTTGTTGGGGATCATTGCATAAATTAAAATTTTCTACGCATCACCAAGATCAATCTATGGAGTAACTAGCAACGAGAGAGAGGGGAGTGCGTCTTCATACCCTTGAAGATCACGAGATGGAAGCGTTACAAGAACACGGATGAAGGAGTCGTACTCGTAGCGATTCAGATCGCGGTGGATTCCGATCTAAGCGCCAAACAATGGCACCTCCGCGTTCAACACACGTGCAGCCCGGTGATGTCTCCTGCGCCTTGATCCAGCAAGGAGGAGGGAGAGGTCGAGGAAGAATGCTCCAACAGCAGCACGACGGCCTGGTGGTGATGAAGTGGCAGTTCTCCGGCAGGGCTTCGCCAAGCTCACACGGAGGAGGAGAGGTGTTGGGGAGGGGAAGGGCTATGCCTTGGATGTGGTGCTGCAGCCCTCCCTCCACCCCTCTATTTATTTGGAGAAGGGGGAAGGGAGCCGGCCCCTCTAGATGAGATCTAGAGGGGGGCGGCGGCCAACGGGGAGGGGGCTTGCCCCCCAAGCAAGGGGGCGCCCCCCCTTTAGGGTTCCCCCCAACCCTAGGCGCATGGGCCCTAGGGGTGATGGCACCCAGCCCACTTAGGGGCTGGTTCCCTTCCACCTATAGCCCATAAGGCCCTCCGGGGCAGGTGGACCCTCCCGGTGGACCCCCGGAACCCCTTCGGTGGTCCCGGTACAATACTGGTATACCCCCGAATATTTCCGATGACCGTATGATGACTTCCCATATATAAATCTTCATCTCCGGACCATTCCAGAACTTCTCGCGACGTCCGGGATCTCAGCCGGGACTCCAAACAACATTTGGTAATCACACACAAATCTTCCTTATAACCCTAGTGTCATCAAACCTCAGTGTGTAGACCCTATGGGTTCGGGACTCATGCAGACATGACCGAGACAGCTCTCTGGCCAATAAACAACAACGGGATCTGGATACCCATGTTGGCTCCCACATGTTCCACGATGATCTCATCGGATGAACCAGGATGTTGAGGATTCAAGTAATCCCGTATACAATTCCCTTTGTCAATTGGTACGTTACTTGCCTGAGATTCGATCGTCGGTATTCCAATACCTCGTTCAATCTCGTTACCGGCAAGTCACTTTACTCGTTCCGCAATGCATGACCCGTGACCAACTACTTAGTCACATTGAGCTCATTATGATGATGCATTATCGAGTGGGCCCAGAGATACCTCTCCGTCATGCGGAGTGACAAATCACAGTCTCGATTCGTGCCAACCCAACAGACACTTTCGGAGATACCTGTAGTGCACCTTTATAGCCACCCAGTTACGCTGTGACGTTTGGTACACCCAAAGCATTCCTACGGTATCCGGGAGTTGCACGATCTCATGGTCTAAGGAAATGATACTTGACATTAGAAAAGCGTTAGCAAACGAACTACACGATCTTGTGCTATGCTTAGGATTGGGTCTTGTCTATCACATCATTCTCCTAATGATGTGATCCCGTTATCAATGACATCCAATGTCCATAGTCAGGAAACCATGACCATCTATTGATCAACGAGCTAGTCAACTAGAGGCTCACTAGGGACTTGTTGTGGTCTATGTATTCACACATGTATTATGGTTTTCGATCAATACAATTATAACATGAATGATAGACAATTATCATGAACAATGAAATATAATAATAACCATTTTATTATTGCCTCTAGGGCATATTTCCAATAGTCTCCCACTTGCACTAGAGTCAATAATCTAGTTACATTGTGATGAATCGAACACCCATAGAGTTTTGGTGTTGATCATGTTTTGCTCGTGGAAGAGGTTTAGTCAATGGGTCTGCGACATTCAGATCCGTATGCACTTTACAAATATCTATGTCTCCATCTTGAACATTTTCACGAATGGAGTTGAAGCAACGCTTGATGTGTCTGGTCTTCTTGTGAAACCTGGGCTCCTTGGCAAGGGCAATAGCTCCAGTGTTATCACAGAAGAGAGTCATCGGGCCCGACGCATTGGGAATAACTCCTAGGTCGGTAATGAACTCCTTCATCAAGATTGCTTCATGTGCTGCCTCCGAGGCTGCCATGTACTCCGCTTCACATGTAGATCCCGCCACGACGCTTTGCTTGCAACTGCACCAGCTTACTGCCCCACCATTCAAAATATACACGTATCCAGTTTGTGACTTGGAGTCATCCAGATCTGTGTCGAAGCTAGCATCGACGTAACCCTTTACGACGAGCTCTTCGTCACCTCCATAAACGAGAAACATATCCTTAGTCCTTTTCAGGTACTTCAGGATATTCTTGACCGTTGTCCAGTGTTCCATGCCGGGATTACTTTGGTACCTTCCTACCAAACTTACAACATGGTTTACATCAGGTCTGGTACACAGCATGGCGTACATAATAGACCCTATGGTTGAGGCATAGGGGATGACCCTCATCTTTTCTCTATCTTCTGCCGTGGTCGGGCTTTGAGCCGAGCTCAATTTCACACCTTGCTGTAGCGACCAGACCTCAAACAGTCCGATCTCTGTGCATCAGTGTCATCCCTGGATCAGTAATGCTGACACGCACAGTACTTGAAGGATTTATAACAGAGTAGCAATCACACACTTATTACATCAAATGTCTCCAAAGAGAACTTATTACAATAAATATGGCTTAAGGCCATCTAATAACGATAACAGCGGAAGGCTTGGAAGATAAGTGAGTCCATCAACTCCAACGGCATCACTGAATATAGGACCACGATCCTAAGGCATCTTACTTGTCATCTGAAAAGTCTGCAACATGAACGTTGCAGCCCGAAAACGGGTCAACACATGGAATATGCTGGCAAAGTAACACATAGAGAGTAAAATGAAAGAATAAAGCTATACTACATGCATATATGGCTTGGTGGATAGCTCTATGGTTACAGTTTTGTGTAAAGCCAGTTTTTCCCTACTACAAAGGAATAAATTTATTTAACTATCATGGTGGTTGTTAAACATTGAGAATGGTTGACAGCATTCTCAATCCCAATTAAGTAACATCATCATTAAACAAACCCAACAATATTAATTAAAGTAACAAGATGAGATTCACATGATAATCCAAGTACTAGATACTCAAGATGTCCATAACCAGGGACACGGCTAATCATGATTAGTTTATACACTCTGCAAAGGTTTGCGCACTTTTCCCCACATGACTCGATCTCCTCCGTTGGTTTTCTCGCACTACATGGTGCTTGAGAAACGGATGACCGGGACATAGTCTTTCAGGAGCGCTAGCACCTTACGATGGGTAGACCGGTACACCTACTTTCCCCTACATCTGCTAGTCTACCACTGTAAGAGTTCGCATGACTTAGTCAACTATGCTAGAGCCCATAATAGCATGTGGCTGCACACGGAAGTTTCTAGCATGAATAATCTTATGATCCCGTTGAGCCTGGGTGGCGGTCCAAAAACAAACAGGCAATCCTGGAATACCCAAGTGCCTCAACCCACCCAGATGTGTATTAAAGTTGCCACCTTAAATAAACCATTAATTAACAATCTCACATCTGTCATGGAAATTCACTCACCCAATCCACGTCTACTAGCATAGCATGGCATAATAAGCAAACGTAGAAGTAACTCCCAAGGGTTTGATAATAAAACAGGTAATAGGTACTACCTCATCTACTTCCCAAAACCCACAATTTAATTAGATCCTAATCATGCAATGTTTCAGGATTGATCTAATGCATAAAAACTGGGTAGTAAAGAGATATGATCAAAGTGTTACTTGCCTTGCTGATGATCCGCGAAACCTAGGGATTCAAAGTAGCAAGCGGCGCAATCCGGGTACTCTATCGCAAACAAACAAGCAAACAAGCATACAATAAGTACTCATCTAATGCACGGGTAAAACTCGAACAAGAGAACTACTAGAAAGTTCAACTTAAGAACTCCGGTTTGCAAAAAGAATCAAATCAAACGAAGAAACAAAACTCAAACGGCGAAAGAAACAAGCTTTGTTTACTAATCTAGACCTAAGTCAAATTTTACAGAAGCAAAACTTGTTTGAGTGAGATTATTCGGAAAGAGGGTTTCGAGACGAAACTCTAGGCGCTTGAATCGCCTAATTTTGATAAACGAGCGAAAAGATAAACTAACACGAAAATCGGATCAGAAATCGCGATCAGAAAAATCGTGGAATAAATCCGAGAAAAAGAAAAATGACGAACAGATTAACGAACGAACGTTCGTTATCTGTATCTAAATGATGGATACGTCCGTTAAAACGAACGAAGGAGCGAACGCTCGCTAAATAAAAAAATCGAGAAAAAGAAATAAACCGATAAAAAAACGAATCTAGGGTTTTCTGAAAAAAAAACCCGAAGTGGTTTTCTTAAAAAAAAACCGGTCCGGCGGCGGCGGCTCGGGTAGTACCTCGGCGAGGCACTCTGGCGGGGCGGGGCGGCTCCGGCGGGGCTGGCGAGGGGCGGCGGCAAGTGGCGGCGGCGGCAGTGCGAGGCGGCGGGGTTCGGTGGCGGCGGCTTGGGCTCCAAG